>NC_056731.1:1291869544-1291953716 GCF_019279795.1 Protopterus annectens | reverse complement strand
CCCATAACCCCCCTGGCCAAAAAAAAATTTTTAGGGGGCATCCCCTTTTTTTCCAAAAAGCAAAAAGGGCCCCTTTGCACCTTTGGGGCCCCTCTTTAAAAAGACTTTTTTTTTGGTTTTGAGGGCCCCCCCTTTTCCCCCCCCAAATGGCAAATAAAAAAATTAAAAAGGTTTAACCCTTTTTTTTTTTTTTTTTTTTTTTTGGGGGGGGGACCCCCGGGGTTCCCCCCCTTTTGGGGGGGGCACTTTGCCCTTGGGGAACTGGCCACTGAAACTTAACTGTCTGTTGGCTACAGCTAGGTAACCTTTCAGCCCAGGCTCATAAATGGCCCAGGGCATATAGCCTACTAGTTCACTATGACCATACATGCTATAGTTGATATCCAACCTTGCAAATACCATCAAGATAGCCATTGTCCCATGTGTTTCACATGTGTAGCACAGGTAATACATGGCTGGATGCTAAACTGCTGTCACGTTGCCATGTAGATGTATATATGGCAAAACACATACATGTAAAACTTTCACTGAGCAAGTCTGCAGGGTCACAGGTCATGTCCCTTAAGGCTGTGTGTGACTATATATGTGGCATATACACAGCATTAAGGTCTATTACATTAATGTGAACACATCCAGGCATGTGCTGATAGGTAAAAACACCAGTACAGGCAAACAGAAAGGCCCACATCAAGACAACATCCACATGGGTATGAGCAATGTTGTCACTTGACACACACATATATGGTGATAATATCAAATCACCAGTATGTGTCAAATGTGTGTGGAGTTAAACATGTCAGTAGTGTTAGTGTCATGTAGATTTGCAAAGACATATTTGTAATCTTAATAAATGTGATACACATGTATGTTCAGCTGTACTTCTTTACTTCTCTGTGAGTTACTGTGACCTGTCTCCATCATTATGTCTTCCAGGTATGCCGTGTGCCAGGCTGCCACCATACACCCGCTTGGAGGATGAGGTCCTCATTTCATACCTCCTCAACAGCCATGTGCCACAGGATGCACAGCAGTGGTATGCCCAGTGGGAGGAACTTCGCGGGAGGATAAATGATGTTGGCAGCCACAATTGCACCTATCAGCAGGTGCACCGACAGTGCACCAACATCATTAGACAGGTGAAACAGCGTGCAAATGCAATCGCCAGGGAACAAGGTGCAACAGGTGGGGGGCCACTCACCCAGCCCCCACTCACACATACCAAGGAGCTACTGATCAACCTGAGGACACCTGCAGAACTCCATCCACAAGCTTTAGCTGGTATTGTAGAGGTAGGTGTCTCACAACCACTGAGCCTGGAGTTGCCTGGTAAGGCACTACTGCACATATAGCACAACTATATTTCATATAGTTACATGTGTTACTGTACACTATGTAATGTACCATCATATGCAAGGCATGCATGCATACATGCCACACACCATAGTTTGCTACTCTATGTATGCACAGATGTGCATACTGCATAGTATAGACTATTGTACTGGCTTATGTGCTAACATGCACATTGCACCCTATAGCTATCACACAGATGTGGTTAATGATCTTACTGCTGTGACACTCCTATTTTGGTACCTCTGGCATTTTACAGTGACAGCAGCCTGTTGCAGGTGAGATTGTTATTATTTATTAGGCTCAATAACGCACAGATCATATTAATTGCATGCTATCTGCCATGTGGCCAGTTAAAACACATTACATATAATGTATGGTGGCCCTGTTAATACTTACAGGTCAGACCTGCAATGCATCACAGTGGTTACCCATGTGGAATAATTGAAGACTATATAAAACACCTACACTAAACCTTACAAACTGTCATAGCCAGATGTGTGGAGAGCAGTGAATAGAATGGTGGAGGTGTGGCTCACTGTAGGGACATGTACTACAGATCAGCATTACACATGTAGGGAATACAAACAGTACTATACCGAGAGCATATGTGTGCACACACTCTAAATGTTTTGGAGCTGGAGTATGACCAGCCCACAGGATTCACCCTTGTGGATTATACCCTTGCTATGAATGTCACACAATGTCATGTGCTATCTGACTTGTCCATGACATTTAGTGGGCTAACTGCAACACTGCTTAACTATCCTGCAAAACATGATATCTCACATCCCAAACTTACTACCCTTTGTCTGCATAACCCTGTCCTCAGTGGAGCATATGACATATATGGGTATATGTCATATGGGACAATACTGACATGGGAAATAGATGCCCATTACAACAACCATTGGACAAAACATGTTTACACATGGCCATGGAGGATGACCAGAGAAATGAAGCAACACACACAATAGAAGTGATGTACATGTGTGTACACCCTGTTGTACATTGGCCCAACACAATACAACTATGGCCTTTGTATAATGGTGATATTGCAGATGTGAAACACTAAACATCATACAGGCCTGTGCATAGCTTGTGTAGGCATGACATCAAACCACCACATAACATGTCTTGAACATCATGAGTGTGTCACGACATGAAAGCATTCACCTATACAGTATCCAAATACATACATGTGTTGCACAACATACATCTACAACCACTTCAGGCCACAGATACAGTACATTCACCTTGCTGCTGTCAGACATCACTGTCATGCTTGCTCCTCATGTGTGGGAGGTACACAGATGGCATGTGGAACATGGAGTACTGCTAAGTTAGCCATGTCTGGGCATAGCTGCCAGGCATCAGCAATATGTCTGCAGATGTGCAGGGGTGTCATCTGTATACCATTTAGTGCCCTGTGTTACATATTCCACATTAGGGTTTAGTGGGTATACACCTCAGTGACGTGGGTCACATTCCACATTAGATATGTATTGTATCTGAACACAGTCATGGTCTTGAACTGTGTCTGCAACACACACTGTATAGCAATAGTGAAGCCACATGATGCCCTACAATGGAGATGCACATCAGCTCAATGTGAAGTATGTCACTGTATATCTGTAGGGTGGACTGACAACATTGCATCAGTTGAAGTTCCATGTTAGTATAACATGTCCCTGCATTGGGACACCATTACCTCACTGTTTAATTGAAAGGCCGACCATTGTGTTAAACATTTATGCATGTCATTCAACATGTCAGCAGAAGACATGTCATACTACATGTGATTGGCAAGGACATATGCCACACAGGTTGGTGTACTGTTAACCAGTGCTTGTCTGTGGCACCATTGTAAATTAGGGACAGCCATGCCAAACATGTGTACAGCCACATGCACATTGTCTGTAGACTCAGCTCAAGGGTAAGCAGAATAATGTTGAACAGACATACAATGCTTTGGGGGAGATATGCAAGCTAGGGCTCAGGCAAACATAGTATTCACTCAACATATCCTTCTGCTCATGTCCTCCTCACACATAGGGGTAGTGGCCAACACAAAGCATCAGTGGCAGATGTACAAAGATCAGAGATGGTCTGTTAACATGTGGGGTATGTTGCAAAAAACATGGTAGTGCGGGGCAATGGTGCATAGTGCATGCATTGTGTTGCAGGTTTGGGGCGTAACCTCTGACATAAATTGTGCAACACAGGGATGCATGCTAACTACTACTATAATTGTGTAATGTGCATGCCTTCTGCTATAACACATGCATACTGCTGTGTGCATCTCAGGGATGTATAATAACTACCACTATAAATGTCTAAGCTGAATGCCTTCTGCCATATCACATGCATGTTGCATGCCGTTGATTGCCATAGCATGTGTCTCTGTGTGTTTCTGTGTGTCTGTGTCTGTGTGTTTCTGTGTGTGGTTCTGTGTGTGTTTGTGTGTGTGTGGCTGTGTGTTTCTGTGTGTGCATGTCTTTGTGTGTGTGTGTGCATGTCTTTGTGTGTGTGTGTGCATGTCTTTGTGTGTGTGTGTGTGTGTGTGTGTGTGTGTGTGTGTGTGTGTGTGTGTGTGTGTGTGTGTGTGTGTGTGTGTACGTGTGTGTGTGTGTGTGTGTGTGTGGGTGTGTGTGGGTGTGTGTGTGTGTGTGTGTGTGTGTGTGTGTGTGTGTGTGTGTGTGTGTATACTGCGCTGTATAACTTGTAATATACAGTTCTTGTTTGCCCCTCACAGGTGTTGATGTAGGTGTGTTGTCCTCCTGCGGTCCACCTGATGTTAGTGTCCTCACAGACTCTAGCAGTGATGATGAAAGTATGATTGAGGCACAGGCAGGGTTGTCAGGGGCTGAAATTGTGCCATTGGTTGCCATTCCACCTGCATTCCCCTCATCCCCGCACACAGATATCATGCCTACACATACCCCATCACCAGTGACCATAGAGGAAGGACAGTTGGCGGGTGGTAGCATGGAACAGGAATGTGGAGACTATAGAAGGTGTGTCTGCACACCATGATCCCAGTCAGCTGACTGGTGATGTCCCTCACAGGCATGTGCCAAGTGCTGCTCGTGGGAGGACCTCTGGCCAACATGCCCCTGCAAGACATAGCACATCAGCTGGTGTCAGCAGATGCATGTTTCAGGCTGTAATGGAGGCACAGGCACATGCTGAATGGCACAACAGAGAAGGTCTGAGGCTTCAGAGGGCTGCTGTTCGCGCTTTAAATGACAACATCCAGGCAATTGCAAATGCTTACCATCTTCTTGCAGATGTTTTGGACAGACGATTGTGTGACATGGTGGGAGTCCTTGACCGTGGCATGTGAATCCTTGAGCATGGAATGTCTGTGCTGGAACATCTGGTGGGAGTGAGGCGTCAGACATGTGGATGTAGGCCAGCTACATCACCTGTTGAAGTTCTATGTGAACATGCTACTTCACATGCCCACTCCCATAGTGGCGGAAGCAGCAGCAGTGCAGCTGATGCTGTGCTGCCCACACCAGGACACAGCAGGCCACATGTACATGGTCCTGGATGGTCCCAACAGGGACACAGTTCCAGTGGACATTTGTCATCAGACAGTACCCAATCTTGACTTTTGCCTGGTAGCGCCCATACATCCCCTGGCAGACGAGGTGACGTGGCCATGCCTGGACACCATGAACTGTGAAACCTGCCCTGTACAGTCTGCAGATGTCAATAATACCCTGTGTAGGCCAGCCACATGCCACACCTGTGTACATACATACATGCACACACCAGAAACAAATGTAGGGCACCTCAACACACACACGCATAACATCCACACACGCCCAATGAGATGAAAGGCCCTAACCCACACACATGATGTCATTAAGTGGTGCAGACTAGGCCTCTGACAAGCATTATCACCCTGTGCATATGATGATGCCTGTGCTGCATCCCTGTTATCCACACCATCGGTGCAGGGATATGCTCATATGGTCTGATGCACAGGGTGAATATACTAGAAAGACAATTGTAGATTACAATTATTGAGTGGTGTTGACAGGCGGCAGACATACCATGTACTACAGTTTTAGAATGCATTTTCTACTTTCGACAGTATGTACCATGTGTAACAACAGTAACTGCATGTTGATCTTGATGTTCTGCCTTCCACTTTCAGGTGTAATTGCATGTGTCGGGGGATGTCAGTGTTTGCGGTTAGTGTCCCATATGTAAATGTAGACTACTCACATCACAGTTATAATCTCCCAAGTTTCAAACATGTTTACTGATCTAATGATCAAAGAGCATGATAGCTGTGTAGTAAGCTACTGTGTCCAGAGCCATCACATCCATAGTGGGTGTCATCACAGGTATAGTTAACTGGTGCGGGGAGGAGGTAAAAGAGTGGTTTAGCAGATGACAAGGGTAAAGGTGGCTTCTCACTGGGAAGCAGTAATAGCCGCTTTCATGACAGGATGCATGCACACACTCAGGGATTCACAGACACAGTAACACACCCAGAGATTCACAGACACAGTAACACACAATCTGACACTCACACACATACACACACACACACACACACACACACACACACACACACACACACACACACACACAGTTGCCAGTGTTGGGATGAGAACCCCTGCCTATGTGCAAATCATCATTATAGTACTATGCAATTACAAGATGCGCCACAGAGATTACATATGTACAGCTAGTCTGAATGACATATGATCGAGGACAACAACAGGGATACTAGCTTGCGATGAGTGGATGTGGGGAGGGGGGGTCATCAGTAGGCTATGTAACAACAAGCCTCATCCCAGGGTGTACATGTTTACAGGTGACTAGAATGCCCTTCTAAGATTGATGACATCAACAGAGATATTAGATTGCATTGAGTGGATGGGGGAAGGGGGTCTTATCATTTCACTATGGTAAAATACAGCCTCACTCCAGGGACCAGACAGCCATACACACACACACACACACACACACACACACACACACACACACACACACACACACACACACACACACACACTACAGCATTCACAAAGATATACACCTATGTCACACACATACAGACACTTGATGTGTGTGATTCAAACACTTGCCTATGTCTTGCTTTCTGCACTTCACTCTGTACAGATGTCTACAACAGTGTACAGGAGAGTGAAAAACATTTGGGATGTATTACCCACCATACGTGACATATATGAACATACACACATGCACATGTGCCAGTACTGTGAATCAAACACCTGCCTATCTCAAGGTATTACAGAGTGACAGCACTATCGCACATGCTACAAAGCATACTGACTTTTTCCGTTGCCAACTGTGCCGATATATGCACAATATATGCACAAGGGAGATGTTACTGTTTCAGGTGTCAAGAGGTTTGTCTTCAGTGTCACCCTTACTGCATTCTACGTTGTGTGTCTTCCCCTTCATTTAACAAAACCATAGCTTAGCAGTTACACAGGTTATTGTAGGGATGGTTGTAATACACCTGTGAGCTGTCCACAGTAATCATTCATCTGCAAAGTAGCCCCACCACTTAGTAGTTATGTCCAAACATCTGTCCAGACCTAAAGTACAGCTTACTGTACTTTGGGCATATCACCATATACAGTTGGCAATGCTGAGGCTGCATTGCAACTGCATGATGTACTAAGACAACAGTCACCTTCAAAAATCAGACACTGTACATGCATAGAATCTAAACACACATCAATACATGTACACATATGCAGTCTCCATCAGTAAGTGGACTTGCAGGTCAAGAGGATACATTCCACACCTTCCCCACACCATGTGTGAAACCTAGCTGAGCATTACACCATAATGGATGCTGTATTCATGTACTGGTAGGACACACAACCACCTTCACTGAGTAGCCATGTGTACATTTATGCCATCAGCACATCAGTAAGACATACACAGCAATATTCCATGTCATTATCCCACAAACTGTTAGTTGACAGTTCCACTGTGAAGCCAGGACACTGTAATGGTCAACAGTGACCACATCATATTTGCCAAACACACCTCATGATTACTTGAAGAGTGCCAGCAATGTACTCTGTTTGAACTAGGCATTACACTTATTCAAGTATGTGCAAGGTCTGTGGTTTGTAAACATCTCACCTCAGCACGTTCTGGCTATTGTGGTAATAAGGTTAATGTCCAGACAGCACACAGCATGCATGGCTTGCAATTGTTGACATGGGGTATATGTAGGAGCTGTGGGCACACATGGCTGTCCATGTCATGGACATATCACCTGCAACAACTCAGGAACATACAGAGCATAATTGTATTCCCCTGAGTCTGTCAATACAGGCTATGTGTGTAGGTCCTATGATCCTGTTATTTGGGTATGTTTGTAGGCATTGCATTAGGTGGATATGTCTAATGAAATACATGCCACATGGGCTGTTGTATGATATGATAGGTGTCATGGGTGACCAGTAGAGAGGAAATATTACCTCTGTCAATAGAGATAACAAACCATATGTGCAGTTAGCATTCAGCAGCCATGGACCTATCTTCCATGTGCATGTGTGTAATGAATGTAGCCACGTGTATGTACAAAGGACAACAACAGCAACGGTATTCTCATTTATATTGTATGAGTGTGGGATGTACATATCCAGGGCAGGTCATCTAGGTTATATCCAACCATGAGGGTGTTTTTACTGGTGTACAGCAACAGTCAACTGTGTTAATGCTGACAACATCCGACGGACCTTGGTAAGTGTACAACTGACCTGGTTACAAACAGTGGTATTATTTCATTGCATAACACATTATGCAACTATGTCAGTACATAGGTACTTTGTACAGTTGATGTAGGGCTAGGTACAGTCCACCAGTCTAAGGTTATTTGGTGTTCTACCAAACTATTTCATACCACATGTATGGATGTGTGTTGGTAATCTGATGACATGGTGGTGGATGTATATGAGGATACTACATAGAATGCAGCTTCTGCCACTATCACCTGTACCTGACACATATGTGATGAATTATGTCAGAGTAGTGGTCTTTACTTGTGAGTAGCCTTTATGAATACGTGGACACCACCATCTGGAGTGGTCAGTACCAGTGTCATGGTCCACATGTCTGGATCTGAGGTATATGGTGGTAGTGCTATTGTGCACTACAGAGCCTTCAGCCAGGTGTTCCTTACTGCACCGATGTCAGTATTCCCCATTGTAGGGTCTACATTGAGCAAATGGATTATGAAAGTCACACATCTAGCACTGGTTAGCATAAGCATCCAATGCAATTTTCTTGTAGGTGTCAGGGTGTTACCTCTGTGTTTAGGACTTGTGCCTTGGAATGCCACTATATGGGTAAATGCGACCTAGGTATTATCCACACTCCCTTGAATCATGGATGCATGAGCTCTGTGATAAAGGCATGTCTTCTTTCAGTCATGAAATCCCGGAATGACAGACACTGGACAACATCATAATTACAGCAGGACTTTGGCTCATTGCTTCGGTCAAGCAGTTGCCACTTGTACCATGACATCATTGCATGTGGTAGTATTGTGCTTGGTATCAAATGCTACATTTGAGGTGACAGACAGCAGCAGATGTTGTGTAGATGACCAATGTCAGATATGCTTAGTGGAGTGGTCCTGCTAATAATGACAACTACTAACACAGCCGGGAGACGTCATATTGACACCTGCACCTCTGTACCATTAGACAATGGGGCTCACATATTATGCTTGTACATGCCACTGTTCCAAGTATAATGCCACTGTCCACAACCTGATATCAACATATGCATTTCAGGGCAGCAAGGTGTGTGACACATGCTGTAGTTAGCATCCACCTGTGTGTCCCAGTTAACCTATTGTCTGTCACTTCCACATATGCATGATTGTGTATACTTCACATATATATGGCAGTATTTCATGTACATGCATGCATGTGTATCACACAGCACAGACGCAGATATATAATTTACGGGCCACATACATGTTTCTGGCAGTAAACCTGTATGATTTGCATATATACTGACAGTTAAGATGTACATAGCTGTAAACTTGTGTGTTTACAATAGGAGTCCATTACAATGTGTTCTGTACATCTAAGTGTATGAGCATGCACACTGTGGCCTTCTGTAGTTAGAATCGGAGTGCATCCCAAACAGCCCTGTGCTACTAAGTGTATGAACGTACCCACTGCCACCTTGTGTTACTTGAGTCAGTGCATCCAAACACGCCCTTTGTTTCTAAATGTATGAGCATGCCCAGTATAACCTTGTGTAGTTGTAGTCATAGTGCATCCCAAATGGCCCTGTGCTACTAAGTGTATGAGCATGCCCACTGTGACCTTGTATAATTGGAGTCAATGCATCCAAACAAGTCCTGCGATTCTATTTGTATGAGCATGACCACTGTAATCCTGTGTAGTGATAGTAATTGCCAGTCCATAGATGGACATACTCCAGTTCAGGGCTTGTTCTGCTACAACTATGCCTCGCAGGCCTACCTACGTCTTACCTGCAGATGATGTGTCTTGTTTGTGCATACAGGTTGTAATGGACGCCTACTTTAAAAACACAGGTTTAAGCTATGTACATCTTAACTGTCAGTATTCCTGTTGATGTCCTCAATCTTAGAAGGGCATTCTGACTGCCTTCAAATGTGTAATCTCTGTGTCGCATCTCATAACCGTGTAGTACTGTAATAGTGATCTGTAGATAGGCAGGAGTTCTGATCCCAGAACTGACAACCATGTGTGTGTGTGTCAGCAAATGGCTATGTGTGTGTATTTGTGTCTGCATCCTGTCATGAAAGAGGGTTTTACCGCTTTCCAAAGAGAAACCACGTTTACACTGGCCTTTATCCTTGTCATATGCTAAACCACCCTTTTCCCCCCTCCCCATTGCAAGTAATCCAACTCAGAAGCAGAATCAGAGTAAGTGCAATTGCATGGGTTCTGTGGCACATACCCCAACTGCATACCACTCTACTAGTTACCTTTACATAGGCAAGGCTTGTAAGCACAATACTGCCAAGTGTGTGTGTTTGTGTGTGTGTGTGACTGCCCTGTCGCTAGGCATACACATGTGTTATGTCTTTTAACATGCTGCACACCATGGTAGTAATCTGTGGTGAGTGGAGTCTACAAATAATTGCATAGTTAGAAATAGAAAAGAATAGACAGTCCAGAACGACTACTGTTGGGTATGTTATTTTCCTGTGCCACTGTCCAGCAGTGACCCAGATGTGGTCCCCAGGGTGTATATCCATACCCATCATCCCCCCACCCAAACTCCACAATCCCCAGGGTACATTTCCTTAGCCATCATTCCCCACCCAAAACTCCACATATACAACAACCATCCTTTCTCTGGTAAACTGTTTAAGATTAAAATGTTATAAAACAAGAATTGCCTCTGTTTTGTGTACACATCAATTCCTTTAGAACCCTTATGTGTCACAAAGGGTGTACAGACATGTTTATATATATGGCTATAGCTGTGTCTATGTATATGCATATATATATATATATATATATATATATATATATATATATATATATATGTGTGTGTGTGTGTGTGTGTGTGTGTGTGTGTGTGTGTGTGTGTGTACACATCCCGTAAGTGCATATATGTATTTTGTATTTAGTTATAACAGTTGTACATATGTAGACTTGTATATGCTGTTTCACAGAGTACAGTACATTCAAGGGTACTGTACATATGTACACAAAGTGACTGCCTCCTTTGTTTTCTGTACTGTGGAATACCAATAGTAAAATGTGTATTATAAAAACCATGAAACAGGTATACAACCCAGATGGCTTAGTGGTAAGTCCAATGACCTTAGTGTGCATAATCTAGGGTTCAAGACCAGCAAGGATTGTTGATAATGTCATTTAGGACTGAATAAGACACTTTTCGGTGGGTGTAAATGCATTTTCATGATAATAAGCAGCAGGTACACACAGGTAAAAGACATGAACTACTCACAGTACACTTGAAATGCCCTTCTTTGGCAATCCTGCTGATGTCACCCACCTAGACATACACCTCTGGGAGCGTTGTAATCCAGTAATCTCTGTAGTGCATCCTGTAACTGCATAATGCTGTGGTGTGATAAACTAGTTTGGTAGGTGTTCTAATCCCAAACTTACAAACTGTGTGTGTGCGTGTGTGTGTCTGTTTGCCTGACAAGGAAACAATGCTTTTTAGAGTCTGCACACTCCTTGCAATTCACATACTCAGCTTTGGCAAGGGTGCTGATGTCACCCGGCTAGAAATACACCTTTGGGAGTGCTGCAACACAGTAATTTCTGTAGCCCGTCCTGTAACTGCATAATGCTGTAGTATGATAAAGTAGTTTTGTAGGTGTTCTAATCCCAGACTTGCAAACTGTGTGTGACTGCCTAAGAAGGGGACAATTATTTTTAGTATGCACACTCCTTACAATTCACATACTCATCTTTGGCAAGGGTGTTGATGTCACCCACCTAGAAATACACCTCTGGGACTGCTATAATCCAGTAATTTCTGTAGTGTGTCCTGTAATTGCATAATGCTGTAGTGTGATAAACTAGTCTGGTATGTGTTTTAGTCCCAGACTTGCCAACTGTGTGTGTCTCTCTGCTTGAGAAGGGAACAATGCTTTTTAGAGTATACACACTCCTTACAATTCACATACTCAACTTTGGCAAGGGTGCTAATGTCACCTACCTAGAAATACACCTCTGGGACTGTTGTAACCTCGTATATTTTGTAGCACATCCTGTAACTGCGCAATGCTGTAGTGTGATAAACTAGTTTGGTAGATGTTCTAATCCCCAACTTGCCAACTGTGTGTGTGTGTGTGTGTGTGTGTGTGTGTGTGTATGTGTCTGTTTGCCTGTGAATAGAACAATGCTTTTTAGAGTATGCACACTCCTTACAATTCACATACTCAGCTTTGGCAAGGGTGTTGATATCACCCACCTAGAAATACACCTGTGGGACTGCTGTAACCCAGCAATCTCTGTAGCATGTTGGGTAACTGCATACTGCTGGAGTGTGATTTAGAACTGTGGTAGGGTTCCATCCACAACCATGGCAGTTATGTGTTTTCTGTGTGTTTCAAAGTCTGTGTAGATGTTGGTGATCCTTCTAATGTCATTCTTTGTCAAATACACCTCTGGGGCATAAGTTCCCTAGTAGTCCTTGTGGTGCATCCTATAACATCATCATGCAGTAGTATGATATAGATCTTGGCTATGGGTTCTATACCCACACCTGTCAGGTGTGGATGTGTTGTGTGTGTCTCACTGTCGGCTTTGTGAGCAATGCATTTTGGGCTACTCACTTGCAGGAAATTCAAATTGCCCTACTTTGGTAAACCTGCTGATGTCATTCCTTGTGAAATACACCTTTGGGGATGGGGGTAGTCTAGTAATTTCCATAATGCATGCTATAACTGCATAATGTGATAAACTAGTTAAGTAAGAGTTCTATTCCAAGACATGGCAGGTGTGTGAGTGTGTGTGTGTAGTGTTTCTCAGCCAGAGCCTGTGTAGATTTGGCTGTGTGTATTTAACCACTGGACATGTTGAGGAGCTGTTTTTTGTAGTTTTCCTATATGGTGGCTACATTATATGTCACAATGTCCATCTCACTAGGATTACAGATTTCAATCAGTCAAAAGACTGTGTTGGCAAGCCATACCCCTACATCTGGCAAAAGGTCTGGTGAACAAAGTAAGCACCCCTACTTTTACCCAGAATACGGTCTGAACCCATGTGTCATACACAAACACACTTGCCTAGAAAATCCCACTATGTTGCTATTACCCTGCACATTGTTAACAGATAGTAGGCATGGTGTGAATGCAGTGGGCTGCAGAGGGCATGGCACCCTGTCTACCAGTACAATAGGCACATAATTGTGGACAATGCACCTTCGCTATGTTCCCCACTGGATGCCTGCAACATATGTGGTGCCATCAAATGTGATCCACAAAGGACATACAATGCCTTACACACATGCCCTGTATGGACAAATGCCACTGACACCAGAGAACACATGCATCATTCTATCAACGCAGGTGCAGGGTCAACCTGCTGTCTATTAGCAGGTCCTGCCACACCAGGCCAGGATTGGCACATGTGATGATAACAGTCTGTGTACACAACATGTGCCAGGCAAACCAGGTACACTTAAACATGTCACTGTACATTAATGTGGGATGTGCACATCTCAGGCAATGTCCATGTCAATGGCTATCAAACACAGACATGGCATGCATTGCAAAGCAATGGCCATACACAATGGTAACCAGGATGACAGGACAGTTAATACAATACCCATCTGTGTGGGACATTGCAGACACTACACCCCTGAACCACACTGCAGACCATTGTCAAGTGGCCTGATGCCAAGGATTACCCCTCACCCAGCCTTGTACAGCCATCTTGCACAGCCAACCACTACACACCCATGAAGCAATGCACACATGCATGTCAGTACTGGCACATTGTGTCTGCATGTGGGGTATGATGTTCCCAACCACAGTCACACCCAGTAAAACTCCCATTGGCATATTGACTGATGTCAGACACGTTCACATGCCCTAGCCTATAGAACCTCAGGATAACCGCTGTGGTGCATGTAATACCTGTGCATTACTGTAGTGTGGCAAAGTAAGTAGTTAGGAACTGTATTTGTGAGCCTGCCAAAGTGTGCTAATGTGTCTGAGTCTCTTAGAGAGTGTGATTGTGTTTACAATGACATCTGTTCATGTGGACAGCCATGTGTGCTACACCTAATGTATGTCTACTATATCCCTGTTGCAGATGTCGGTCACCAGCACATATATATGTTCTTACAGCACACCAACATGTCATGTATGTGGCCCATGGAGTAACTGCATGCACTTGTAATAGTAATGGCTAGTCAATCAGGGGTTTGAACCCCTGTACTGGTAGGTGTGTGACAGATGATGCTTAGGTTTTAGTCTCCCAGCCCTTCTCTGATGTACCTTGCCTCTGTCTGTCCCTCGCACGCACTGTCTGGTGGATGTGGAGATGTACACCTGCTCAGCAGCAGCTTGTGTTTTGTAAGTGATGGTCATGACCAGGTGATGGCCTCTACACCTATTGCAGTCCTCCTCTAGCTGATTGCATGTGGAACAGCTGTGGTGCCATTCCCATAGCCAACTGCATGGAAACACAGTACAATAAATAGGAACATCATGTTGGTGTTTGTCCATGACAGGTGCTGTGAGTGGAACTTGGATCTGGTGTTTGATAACCCACATCACAGATGAAATCTGGATAGTCCTCAAATTACATACACAGTGGAAAATAGCTTAAAGATGGGAGGATGATGTGCCAGACATGACTACAGCATGTAAGCATAGCTATGCTTCATTCAGACTACTGCCAATTTAACAAATTGTGTGTGGTAATGGTTAGTTTGCATGTTTTAATAACTGACAACACAGTGCTCTGTTTGTGAGGAAACCACCACCTGTAGGGTCATCTGTGGACTGGTCAGTGTGTGGATCCATTTGTTTCTTGTGTTACTCACAGAACACACATCTGTGAACTGCAGAAGCATAGTGTGAGGATTGCAGTCTGTACATGGTGACAGTGATGAGAGTTACTGCCATCACATCCCTGATTGGACATATGCAACATGAAACAGTGGTATGACAGTCACTGTTTGAGGTTATCACAGTGACATGCCAATAGTGGGCCACTGTTCATAGCTGCAGTCACAAGTCATCTACGCTTTGGACAGATGTCATGCAGTATATAGGCATGTGTTGTGATCCCTCTGCAAATGTATGACATCTGTTGTCTTGGGTTGATAGTAATATCTATGCATGCTGTTATAAGTAATCCTGAATGCTGTTGACTATTACTAAGCCTTATCTGTGTTAAAACTGCAACACCATAGGCTGTATGGGAATGGAGGTCCTGGCCGAACCACCTGTCCCACTCCTGCTGGCCATGGCAGTGGGCACCAGCATGTCTGGGGTCCAGCGTTGGACCTGCACCTGTGTTGGCTCTGCACCACCTTCTGTTGGAACCACCACTGAGGATGGGGCCTGCCACCCCTGGGAGAAGGTCCAGACAGGAACTTGTCAGCCATTGTACAGTCCAACCCATGATGGGTAGGGGACTCAATAAGGGGTTTCAAGGCCAGCTACACCAGCCTGAGAGCAGAGTATCACATTTAGAGGGGGAGCCTGCCCCTCCTAGACAGCCCCCAGCACAGCCACCTTTGCAGCTGTGATGGTGCAGTGGTGGCTGCCCATGGGTGGCGACCTCCATCCCACTGTTTCCATTTGGGGGCTCATGGGCTTGTGACTGCCAAACACCCCTCCCCTTCCAAGGTGTATCCCCCCACGTGTCATATACTGCCCCTGTATGCTGTCTTGCCTGTCATCTTACCCAACCTATCCTCCACGAGCATATCTACTTTCCTTCCCCAACATCCCACTCTCACCTTACGAAAAAGGAAACAAAAGCCCAATCTATTCCCAGAACAACTTTTGCCCCATACATAGCTGTCCATTTCACACACCTGTCCACTGGACGCATGTAACCTTTGTAACCTGCATCACAACATACTACTGTTGTCCTCACCCCTCTCTCAGGCACACAATCCTGGTATGCACATGACCCCTAAAGGTTCCAGGTACATGTGATGCAGATGACCCCATTGTACACACGACACTACATGTCCATCTATGGTTATCCCATTAAAATTTTTAATGATGATGATGTTGCACACAGCACCTTGCAAGAGTACTGTTCTCACATAATGATTGGACAGAGCCTGTTTTGTTACTGTAAATGAAATGCTCAAAGTAATGTATTTAATGTTTGCGTGTATTAATGACAAGTCTGTCTGAGGGTGTCTTGATATTACATAGGACAGCACCACTAGATAATACAGGAGTTACTGGTGTTTCCCTTTTCATTCTGTTTTATTGCTTTGTCACATGGTATGCTCTTGATATATCTATCTATCTATATATATATATATATATATATATATATATATATATATATATATATATATATATATATGTATATATATCTGGACATAAACACACACACATACATCTACATAACGGAATACATTTCCTGTACTGTTGTATGACTGTGCTGGATGGTATGTTTGTGATAACATCCGATATCTGTATATCTGCCATGACTTAGTGATAAATCACATTTGCTGTGGTTTGCCAGGTCCTGGTTTCGAGCCTTGCAGAGGCCGTTTATTTTGTTGCTGGGCAGAACAAAGGCCATTGGATACGGAGTGATTAAGGCACTTTTAAGCAGCTGTGAGCAGGTGTGTGTGGGTTTGCTTGATGGTAAGCAGTGGTTACTTTTGGTTACAGTTTCTTACACTCAGTTACCTTCTTGATTACTTAACCTGTGTAGGCAGTGCTTACCCCCATGCAAACAGGCTGAAACCCGCTCACTGCTGCTTAAAAGTGCTTACTGTCACTTACTCCTGCGCTAATGTCTTTAAAAGAAAAGAAAAAAGGGGTGATAGGAAAGTGGTGAAAAAGGGGCACAACGAGGGAAAGACAGTAGGCAAGATAGCTAGGGATGTGCAGGAAAGGGTGTAGGGAAGGTCCATAGCTGTCCATTTCTTCTACAGCAATGGCTATGCACATGCAATAAATTTGGCGGTACATTTGGACACTCATAACCCTGAGAGAGGGCTGAGGACAACAATAGTAAGTTGTGATGCCAATTAGAAATGTTTACATGTTCAAAATGGACAGTTATGTATGGGGCATGCTTTTTTTGCGGGAACAGATTGCCATTTTTTTCTTTTACTTTTAGGTGAGAGAGGGATGTTGGGGAAGGAGAGTAGGTATAATCAGGGGGGATAGGTTGCGTAGGTTAACAGACAAGACAAACAAGATGCGTACAGGGGTGGTATATGACATGTGGGGGGGAACACCTTTGACGAGGAGGGGTGTTTGGAAGTCGCAAGCCCATGAGCCCATTAATGGATACAGTGGGACTGAGGTCCCACCCATGGCCAGTCACCACTTCACCTTCACAGCCCAGGTGGCTGTGCTAGGGGCTATGTAGGAGGAGCAGGCTCACCCTCTAGTTGTGCCACTCGGCCCTCAAACTGGCATAGGTGGTCTTGAATCTCCCTGTTGAGCTCCCTACACACCATGTCCCAGATCATACCATGGGTGACAGTTTCCTGTCTATTTCCACTCCCGGGTGTGTGGCTGAGCCCCATTCCCTGCTGTGGTTCCACCCAAAGGTGGTGCAGGACCAATGGACGAGGAGGTCCCAGGCTGGGCCCCAGATGTGCTGGTGCCCAGTGCCATGGCCAGCTGAGGTGCTACAGGTGGGTCCGCTGGGACCAGCCTTCCCATACGAGCTATGTTGTGACATGTTTTAGGCAGATGTGGGTTAGTAATAGTCAACAGCATTCACGATTAGTTATAACAGCATGCATAGGTATTCCCATTACCCAGGGCACCAGATATAAAATAGTTGCAGAGCAGGCAGAACACATGCATATATGAGTAAACAGTGGCTATTACAACAACATGCAGGTTTCATTGATGGCAACAGGACACCAATATGGGGTTATTGTAACATTGCACATGCATAGAAACAGATGTGAATATTTATAAACCAATAGGACATATGTCCCAACAAAGGTTAGGAGTGTAGACATACCAAATGAGTTGTGTAAATCGGTTATTTTTGCACATATGGTAGGGTTGAGAGAGAGAGAGTTCAATTAACAACTAATAAATCCTTGTAGTTTACACAACATTCACAGTAACTGCAGTGATCTGTCCCTTACATGTATTATTACACTACCCAATGGCATTATATTGTACAATGGCATGTTTGTAGATTAGTATGTATGGGTCCTGTGTCTTACGTACAGGCTTGACAAGATGCAGGTGTTAATGCAACATGTTTTGAGACTGCTGTCATACACTTTGGGTGAGATGCTGGGATGACAGGTATGTTTGCATGTACATTCTCTGACCATGTACAGGTCTATCAGTTATGTGTCATTAACCATGAACCATGAACCATGAGCCTGAACCAACCACTAAACTACTCGGAGTTCTAATAGATAATAACTTGTCCTTTGAACCTCACATTAATAACACAATAAAAACAGTAAACAAGAAACTAGACTCACTCTACAGAATCAAACCCTTTCTAACACCTCCAGCCAGAGTTACTATTGCTCGCACCCACCTCATCTCTACCCTGCTCTATGCCTCCCCCATCTATACCAAAATATGTAGAAGTAATCTGAATAAAATTTCATCCTGCTACAACAATATTGCCAGATTTGCAGCTGGGTCCTCCTATAGAACTCATCACTGCATCAACCTGAAGCAGCTAGGATGGTTAGAGCTGCCAAATCTAATACTTTTTAATCAACTAATAGTAGCCCATAAAATCTTGTACTTACCTCAAAATACACCCATACTTACATCCCTAGTCATCCCAAATAACAATCTCAAGACTTTATGCTCATCTAATAAACTACTTGTTCAAATCTCAAAATCCAACAACTCAGCTGGTGATACCTTGTTCTCCAATACAGTAGGCAAAGCCTGGAACATCCTCCCAAGCCAGCTAACCTCAATATCCTCTGTCAGCATATTTAAAAGCAAGCTTAAACCCCACCTTAAATCACACTGGTTATGCCCCTGTGTCAAACCAGACTAAGCACCTGACTTTTAACTAGACTTTCATTATTTCCAGTCTCTCATGATCATGAACTTGTGTTTACTCACTAATTATTAGCGTGATTACCCTTCCTTAGGGTTTTTTCCTCATGTAAATATGTAAATACTGTAGAATGAACAATCACCGTCATATAGTATCATAGCTTAAGTGAGTAAGAACACTATAAATCATCCTGGTTTGCTGTTCTTCTATACTCTATCTATTGATCTCCTGCATTTTCTTTCCTGTGTTTGTGTGAACTTAGTACCAATTAATATAAACTACTACCTATAACTAGTTTAGTTTTAGATTTCATTTTCCTTCCATAACAGAATTCATAATATAAAATCCTAAGCTTGAAATATGTTATAAAGATTTGTAATTCACCATTTCTAATGCAACTGACTCAGTCTTGCTCATCTATTTCATTGATATTTTTTTTTTCTTTTCCTTGTAATATTGTAAAAATATATATATATATGTCAATGTCTTTGTCTTGATCTTTTATAATGCTGACATTTCTGGAGCTTTTCTCCCCGGGCCTCCACTGAAAATGGACATATATCCAGCTGGACTAGCCCGGTCAACAAATGTAAAATAAAAATAAATAAATAAAAATTAACAGCTGCCTACATTTCTTGGATCATCACACTAATCTGTCAGGGGAACAGGGCAAAAGGCAGGTGATGTGGGCCATTTATCAGGACATACTGGGCAGATTGGAACAGTTGAGGGGTATGAATATGCATACCACTTTCTATTTGAGCATTCTAGCAAACTCTGTACAGTTGTTAAATGTATATATGCATACAGCTTTCTCTCTGAACATTCTAACTAACTGTGTGCAGTTGTGTGGAATGATTATGCATACAACTTTACTGGTGCTCCTGGGATCCAAAGCCCTGCTGTGTGTGACAAAAGCATTACAGTTAAGATCACTGTACACTATGCTATTAGACAATTGTTGTGAGGCTTTGCCATGTATTTAGTCTAATATGACTGACCTGTTTGCAATTCCAACATTGTTATACAGCACGTCATACACATTTTATCTGCATACCACAGTGTGGGTAACACTGCTTACTACAACAGTACTATTTAATAACTGCAACAGTACAACAACATATGACTGCAGAGTAAACAGAAGCAATGCAGGGGTTACAGCTTTATTCGCAGCATATTACACAATTCTGTATCCTGGTACACTTTCTGAAGCTCTTACATTCATCCTTTGCAGCCTAGCATCATAGGCTTGCTGGTTCGCAGCATGCTCATCTGTAGCTGTTAGAGAAGTACAGTGATATTTAGCCATACCTATCCATAGTATACACAAGCTAGGCAATTATTAACTATGTAGTGGAAGGAGTACTTACTCAGTTCTGGGGCATTCTGCATCTGCCTTGCTTCCTGTATCCACTTTTCCAGGACATCCTCCCTCTGCCGCTTCAGGTCTGAATGGTGGTGCCTGACCTGATCACCAGTCCAGGGGATACCTGTGTTACTAGTGAGGTCACGGGCGAGACTGTCCCAGGCCTCCGTTTTGTATTGCGAGCCCTGGTACTGGCCCTGCAGTAGTCTCCTGTCATGGTGCTTTACCAGGAGCCATACCATGAATTTGGACTCCTGGATGCCCCAGCGCTGTGATCTAAAGTGAGTGCCTTCTCCCACTCCAGCCATTCTTCCGGCAGTGGGATGCTACAACCAGTTATGACCCGTATTCCTGCCTCTTCGGTATAAGTAGGGCCGGATTCCCACACTTTTCTGTAATTGGCCAGTTTTGAAAAGGCTAAGCTATGTCTTATTCATTACAGGTTATATATGTGTCTGGTATCCATGATTCATGTGTACATACACTGTATGGGGTCCTGGGGACATCATAACTTTATTACAGTGACACCTCAAATCTATGTTTACTGCAGTACTCCAATTCACATATTTATGGTCCGTGGTAGGTTATAGAACATTACACTGTACATAGACTCAGTTCACGTTTGTTTGATTTCCCTGTGGTGAGGATTAATTTGCTGATACCTCCTTTATATGTATTGCTATCATGGCGTAAAGATTAACTACTGTGACTGTGATGTACAGGGTCCTGAGTTATAGCCTTGCAGCAGCTGTTTATTTTGTTGCTGGCCAGAACATAAGCTGTTGGGTACAGAGTGATTACGGCACTTTAAAGCAGTTGTGAGCAGGTGTGCGCAGGTTTACGCAGAGCTAAGCAATGCTAAACTCCGGTTACAGTTTCTTACACTCAGTTAGCCTCTACATTGCTTCACCAGTGTGGTACTCGCATACAGCTGGCCAAACAGGCTTACACCTGCTTGTCCCCGCACTTGCAAATGCACTGCATTTGGTGTTTGCATCAGACAGTCACACCCCTGGATGGGGGTGAGGACTACAGTAATACCTTGTGATGCCTATTACATCGGCTTACATGCCTACAGTGGGGTGTTGTGACCATGTGTTCTTAGGTTTTGTGAAGTGGGTTACACAACGACAGATATGGTCATACCATACTTAGCCATTTAAATTAGACTGCGTTGCAGTGGGACCAATATCGGGAATGGCTGCCCATTAGGCGTAAGCATGCTGGTCGACTGTACTGAATCTGTGGCATGTCCAGAGTTTGCTTCATACTACTGGTGTGTTCCTCTAACAATCTGCACCTGTTTGGCAAACACCTGGGAACTGAAACCATTAAATACAGACAAGTAATTGGGTTTAGGACCCCATATCCTTCAGCCAAGTCATGCTAATGCATACCTATTATTCTATCAGCTTTCTAAGGTTGTAAGTAGAATATGTGCTTTCTGTCCCTATTTGTTACCCCAACGGTTTCTGTTCTGTCCAGTGGTTTTGCTCTTAGGGGTTGAGAGGTATGGGCATAAGCTCTGCCCATTTCGGAATATTACTTACATCCCCAGGATGGTCCTAATACAACTGCGCCAGCCAACACCTGCACATCTAGGCCCATAATTACATAGCCATAGTTCCCCCACCAGACCCTCCAATACAGCACTCATCCTTACTGTGGGTACAGGTGGGGTCTAACCACACCACTACACACTACCCACACTCCGCGTGTTAGGACCAATGTTGTATGTTGTGTCGACCCATGGGTTATCAGGCTTGCACAACCTACTGGTCCGTGTACGTATACAGCCTGGTTGGATGAAACATTACAGGGACTGACTCCGATGATCATTAATTTTTGGGGTGCCCCACAAGGGACGTTGATGTCTTTGTTTCAAGATTAGACCTGGCGGGTCTCTCCCACTGGTAGTATCCTGCCTGTGGTCTGGGAAGCAGTGGTGTGTTTACTTGTATCATGTGTTTGTATGTTTCACCTGTCTAGGTGGAGGGTTGATGCTACGTGTTACACTTTTGTTGATTGGACCCCTCATCCCCATTTGCATGGCCTGTGATCATATGTAATTCATAACTCCTGTATCATATCCTAGCTATTTACATCACATAAATATCTATCTATCTATCTATATATGTATATATATATATATATATATATATATATATATATATATATATATATATATATATATATATACATATACATTACAATATACAGATATATCTGTATATGTATGCATACATGTATATATTTATATATTGCTGTCTATGTATATTTAACAACATATGGGTGTATGGGTGTCTGCATATGTATATATCTATATGTGGGTATGTATATGTATTCCGTCTCTATATATGTATACATTTGTACTACGGAGAGGGAGAGGTATATCTCCATGTTGCTATGGGTAGATATACACACACATTCCTCTACATATTTACATCTACATCTGGTTATTCCGTTCTTTGCCAAGTAGATTAGACTTTGTTTCAGTTGGACTCGTAGCGGGTGTAGCTGCACGTTGGGTGACGCCTCTGCCCAGTTAACACTGTTGCTCACATCCCTGGGGCTGTCTTTATAGACCCACATCAGCCATCAACTGCACACCTAGACCCACAAATAGCCACCCAAAGTTCCCCCATCCGCACCTCCTCTATAGGACCTATCCTTCCTCTGGGTGCAGGTCAGGTCTGAACACGCCTCTACATGCTGCCCACTCTCCACTTCACGGGACCCATCTCGTATAATGTCTCAACCCATGGGTCATCAGGCTTTCCCACCTTTGTATTCCGGGTATGTACCCACCCCAGCCAGAATGGTCGTCGTATCACTTTACTTTGGTTATATGTCAATTTTTGGGGCGTCCTGCAAGGGACGCTCCTGTCTGTGTTTCAAAATTAGATTTCACGGGTGCACTCTGTACCCCCCAGGTTCTATCCTGCCTGTGGTCTGGGGAGCAGTGGACTATTTACATTGTTTATGGGTTTGTGTGTATGTTTCATCTGTCCAGCTGGGGGGGAGGTCATGCTACGTGTTACATGTTTCTTGCTTGCGCCCCTCACTTCCATTGGCAAAACCTGTGAACATATGTCATTCTTATGTGCTGATTCCTATCATAGCTGTATATCTGTGTACATCTACACACACACACACACACACACACACACACACACACACACACACACACACACACACACACACACACACACACATATATATATATATATATATATATTTTTTTTTTGTCTGCAACCATATATATATATATATATATATATATATATATATATATACATGTATATATATGGATCCCTATCACAACACCGACACGCCACAAACCCGACACTCAAAACAACGACACCAAAACACTGAAAACGCACAAAACCGACAACTCACAAAACCGAACACCATAACACCGACACCCAAAACACCGACACACAAAACGTAAACTACACATAACACTCAACTATACATGCACTAACCCTAACCCAAACCCTAACCCTAAGGTCCGACACTACCGCACACTTACCCGACCCACACCCTAACCCTAACTCACTTAACCCGCCACTAAACCTACATTCCATCACTATCACACACTTACCCTACCCGTACCCTAACCCTAACTCATTTAACCCGCCACTACACCTAAAGTCCATCACTACCGCACACTCACCTTTCCCGCACCCTAACCCTAAATCCCACACTATCTCACACTTACCTGTCCACTCCCTAATGCTAAATCCCTCACTATCGCACACTTACCTGTCCGCTCCCTAACTCTAAATCCCTCACTAGCACACACTTACCTGTCCGCTCCCTAACGCTAAATCCCTCACTAGCACACACTTACCTGTCCGCTCCCTAATGCTAAATCCCTCACTAGCACACACTTACCGACTCGCGCTCACACGTGCCCATGTCGGTGTTTCGGCTGTCGGGATTTAACATTGTTGATCATCTGACTCGTCGGTCTTCTCGTGTCGGTCTTCTTAGCGTCGGTGTTTCGGCGTGTCGATCAAGTCAAGGGGACCCTATATATATATATATATATATATATATATATATATATATATATATATATATATATGTCTGTAACCTCCGGTTACAGTTTCTTACACTCAGTCAGCTTCTACGTTGCTTAATCTGTGTAGGCAATGCATGCCTCAGTGCAAATGCACTTAAACACACTTACTGGTGCTTATATATGCTTACTACTGCTTATTTGTGCTTAAACCACTACACTATTGCTGTGCTTCTTCATTTGCATATATACCCATATACCCACGCCAACACTTCACTGACAGAGCAGTCATCCATTCTCCAGTTGGATACATGGTGTTTCCACACCACTACACATTGGCCACTCCCTACTCCTGTAGACCCATCCCATGGGTTGAATCACTCCACGTATCCTCAGACATCCCAAACTTTTAGTCCACAAACAGTGGTGAAATGAGTGACCAATAGGACACTATTACAATTTTTGGGATGTCCCACCTGGGACACACGTGTCTTTATTTCAGGATTAGACTGTATGTGTCATTACATCATTACTCCCATTAACAAGACATTACAATAAATTAATAACTATGACTATGTGGTAATGCACACGTTACACAAGAGAGCTAGTAATGTATGTGTTCAGCGACATTATATTACAAATAGGACCGGCTTAGTAATTGGCATTGCTGTAGCAGGCAGATCACAGGAATGATTCCACTATTTCATAGTGAGAAAGTCCTCACAATTTATTTTTTCATAACATCACTGACTTCGGACAAAATAACACTTCTGCATTTTTGCAGATTCGTCCCTTCCCACTTATGCACAACCTATTATTCTATCTACTGTCAAAGTTTGTAGGGGCACTTTCATGTTATTTATGTGTGCAAAAGGAATGCATGTGTTAAAGGGAATGTACTTCTACATATACATGTATGCGTGTGTGTATGCATATGTACGTATAACAAACTCACTGACCTCCATGAGGCGGTCCAATTAGAACCAGGCCATCCAACCCTGACACGCCTGGATCCATAATTTCATACCCATGGTTCCACCACCCCACCCGAGTTCGACATACACGCAAACCATCCATTCTCTGGTTGCTATCACAGCCATGACACACCTCCACACATTGTCCTCTCCCCAGCATTAGGGACCCTACACGTGTGTTGTCCCAATTCATGTATCATCAGGCTCTCTCATCATTTGATCCTTGAACATACCTGCCCTTGCTTGTGTAATGGTCAGATGTCCACTCCGCCTAGCAATTTTTGGGTAGTCCCACCAGGGACTACCCTGTGATTGTTTGTAAAGTAGACTTAGCAGATCGACAATGTTGCTCACACTGGTAGTGTCCTGCCTGTGGTGTGGATAGCAGTGATTTGCTCACCCATACCCAGCTTAATATGGCATAAGCTGACAGCACTAAATCATGCTAGTGCTGCTGTTGATTCCCTTCTCATTTTTTGTATGCTTTATTGTCACAACATCGATTACCAGTAAGAGTGAAAGGAAAGGTCTACAAGAGGGTAGTGAGACCAGCTATGTTATATGGGTTGTAGACAGTGGCATTGACAAAAAGGCAGGAGTCAGAGCTTGACGTGGCAGAGTTGAAGATGTTAAGATTTGTACTGGGTGTGACAAGGATGGACAGGATTAGGAATAAGTATATTAGAGGGTCAGCCCAGGTTGGAAGGTTTGGAGACAAAGCCAGAGAGGCAAGATTACATTGATTTGGACATGTGCTGATGAGGGATGCAGAGTATATTGGGAAAAAGATGCTAAGGATGAAGCTGCCAGGTAACAGGAAAAGAGGAAGCCCTAAGATAAGGTTTATGGATGTGGTGAGAGAGGACATGCAGGTGGTTGGTGTGACAGAACAAGATGCTGAGGACAGGAAGACATGGAAACAGTTGATCTGCTGTGGCGACCCCTGATGAGAGCAGCCGACAGAAGAAAAAGAAGATGTGTGTATATATATATATATATATATATATATATATATATATATATATATATATGTATTATATATCTGTACATACACATGCCACTGGGGATACACAAGCCAGTGCATTTCTTTGTGCCGGTCCCAAGCCCGGATAAATGGCTAGGGTTGCATCAGGAAGGGCATCTGTCATAAAATTTTGCCAAATCATACATGCAAACAACAGTACAGAAATACATACCAGATCAGTCGAGGCCCGGGTTAACAATGACCACCACCAGTACTGTTGGCCAACAGGGTGCTGGCAGAAATTGGGCTACTGTTGGCTGAAGGAGGGGAAGAGGGGGAAGGCATGCCCGAAGGCAGGTAAAAACTAGGACTGTGATAGTGAGGGTCAGAACTTTGAATGTTGGCAGTATGACTGGTATAGGGAGAGAGCCAGCTGATATGATGGACCGAAGAAAGTTTGGTATATTGTGTGTGCAAGAGACCAGATGGAAGGGAAGCAAGGCTAGGTGTATCGGAGGTGGTTTCAAATTGTTTTATCATGGTGTGGATAGGAGGAGAAATGGCGTAGGCATTATCCTGAAGGAGCAGTATGCTAAGAGTGTTTTGGAGGTGAAAAGAGTGTCAGATAGAGTGATGTTTATGAAGCTGGAAATTGATGGTGTAATGATGAATGTTGTTACTGCATATGCTCCACAAGTTGGGTGTGCGATGGATGAGAAAGAAAAATTTTGGAGTGAGTTGGATGAAGTGGTGATGACTGTGCCCAAGGGTGAAAGACTGGTGATTGGAGCAGATTTCAATGGGCATGTTGGTGAAGAGAACAGAGGGGATGAGGAAGTGATGGGTAGGTATGGTGTTAAGCAAAGGAATGCAGAAGGTCAGATGGTAGTGGATTTTGCGAAAAGGATGGACATGGCTGTGATGAATACATATTTTAACAAGAGGGAGGAGCATAGGGTGACATACAAGAGTGGAGGAAAATGCACACAGGTGGATTATATCTTGTGTAGAAGGGCCAGTCTGAAGGAGATTGGAGACTATAAAGTGGTGGCAGGGGAAAGTGTAGTTAGGCAGCATAGGATGGTGGTTTGTAGGATGACATTGGTGATCAAGAAGAGGAGGATGAGTGTGAGGGCAGCACCAAGGATCAAATGGTGGAAATTGAAAAAGAGTAATTGTGAGGTGATGTTCAGGGAAGAGTTAAGACAGGCACTGGGTGGCAGTGAAGGGTTACCAAATAGCTGGGTAACTACAGCAGAGCTAGTAAGAGAGATGGCTAGAAAGGTGCTTGGTGTGACATCTGGAAAGAGGAAGAAGGAAAAGGAGACCTGGTGGTGGAATGAAGAAGTACAGGAGAGTATACAAAGAAAGAGGTTGACGAAGAAGAAGTGGGATTGTCAAAGAGATGAAGAAAGTAGACAAGAGTATAAGGAGATGAGGTGCATGGCAAAGAGAGAGGTGGCAAAGGCTAAGGATAAGGCATATGAAGAGTTGTATAAAAGGTTGGACACTAAGGAGGGAGAAAAGGACCTGTACCGACTGGCTAGACAGGGGGACCGAGCTAGTAACGATGTGCAGCAGGTAAGGGTGATAAAGGATAATGAGGGAAATGTACTCACAAGTGAGGAGAGTGTGTTGAGCAGATGGAAGGAGTACTTTGAGGGGTTGATGAATGAAGAGAATGAGAGAGAGAGAAGATTGGATGATGTGCGGATAGTGAATCATGAAGTGCAGCGGATTAGCAAGGAGGAAGTAAGGTTAGCTATGAAAAGGATGAAGAACGGAAAGGCTGTTGGTCCAGATGACATACCTGTGGAAGCATGGAGGTGTTTAGGTGAATTGGCAGTGGAGTTGTTAACTAGATTGTTTAATGAAATCTTGGAAAGTGAGGGGATGCCTGAAGAATGGAGAAAAGGTGTTTTGGTACCGATTTTTAAGAATAAGGGGGATGTGCAGAGTTGTAGTAACTACAGAGGGATTAAACTGATCAGTCTCAACATGGAGTTATGGGAAAGAGTTGTGGAAGCTAGGTTAAGAAGGGAGGTGATGATTAGTGATCAGCCGTATGGTTTCATGCCAGGAAAGAGCACTACAGATGCAATGTTTGCTCTGTGAGTGTTGATGAAGAAGTACAGAGAAGGTCAGAAGGAGTTGCATTGTGTCTTTGTGGATTTAGAGAAGGCAGATGACAGCGTGCCTAGAGAGGAGTTGTGGTATTGTATGAGGAAGTCGGGAGTGTCAGAGAAGTATGTAAGAGTGGTACAGGATATGTATGAGGGTAGTGTGAAAGCGGTGAGGTCTGCGGTGGGAGTGACGGATGAGTTTAAGGTGGAGGTGGGATTACATCAAGTATCAGCTATCAGCCCTTTCTTATTTGCAATGGTGATGGACAGGTTGACAAACGAGATCAGACCGGAGTCCCCATGGACTATGATGTTTGCAGATGACATTGTGATCTGTAGTGAGAGTAGTGAACACGTGGAGGAGACCCTGGAGAGGTGGAGATATGCTCTAGAGAGAAGAGGAATGAAGGTCAGCAGGACTAAGACAGAATACGTGTGTGTGAATGAGAGGGAGGATAGAGGAATGGTCAGGATGCAGGGAGTAGAGGTGGCAAAGGTGGAGTTTAAGCACTTGGGATCAACAGTACAGAGTAATGGTGAGTGTGGAAGAGAGGAGAAGAAGAGAGTACAGACAGGATGGAGTGGGTGAAGAAGAGTGTCAGGAGTGATTTGTGAAAGATGAGTACCAGTAAGAGTGAAAGGGAAGGTCTACAAGAGGGTAATGAGACCAGCTATGTTATATGGGTTGGAGACAGTGGTGCTGACAAAAAGGCAGGAATCAGAGCTTGACATGGCAGAGTTGAACATGTTAAGATTTGCACTGGATGTGACGAGGATTGACAGGGTTAGGAATAAGTATATTAGAGGGTCAGCCCAGGTTGGAAGGTTTGGAGACAAAGCCAGAGAGGCAAGATTACATTGGTTTGGACATGTGCTGAGGAGGGATGCAGAGTATATTGGGAAAAGGATGCTAAGGATGAAGCTGCCAGGTAACAGGAAATGAAGGAGGCCTAAGATAAGGTTTATGGATGTGGTGAGAGAGGACATGCATGTAGTTGGTGTGACAGAGCAAGATGCAGAGGACAGGAAGAAATGGAAACAGTTGATCTGCTGTGGCGACCCCTAACGGGAGCAGACAAAAGAAGAAGAAGTAGAAGAAGAAGAAGACATACACATGCACATACATCTACATAATTATATACATTTCCTATGCTGTTGCATGACTGCGCTGGACGATATGCTTGTGATAACATCAGATTTATGTATATCTGCCATGGCTTAGTGGTAAATCATATTGGCTGTGGTGTGCAGGGTCCTGGGTTTACCTTTGCAGAGGCCATTTATTTCATTGCTGCCAGAACAAGGGCCATTGGATACAGAGTGATTAATGCACTTTTAAGCAGTTGTGAGCAGGTGTATACATGTTTGCGTGATGGTAGGCTGTGCTATCTTCCAATTACAGTTTGTTAAATTTGGTTAGCTTCTACTATGCTTAATGTGCATGGGCACTGCTTACACCCATGCAAACACACTTAGACTTGCTTACTGGTACTTATATATGTTTACTACTGTTTATTTGTGCTTACACCTGCTTACTGGTGCCTTATTCATTATGACACTACCACTTTGATTGAATGACATTAGTTAAACATTTCATGCAGTACTCCAGTTCACATTTACATGTTATTATGTAGGTTATACAGCAAAGGTATGTATAAATATGTTCATATACACATTCCATATGGAAAATGATATGTGCTATAGTGGGACTCAAATCGTGCATGCCTGCTCGTTAGGCAGATGCTCTAACCACTACAGTATTGACGTTAACGATTCTGCATGTTCTTTTCTAATTGGATGATGTTGATGTGTAAGCTAAGCTAAGTAAGGGGCAGCGATGCGCAAACATGCTGCGTTTTGCTAACACTTTCAACAATGAAGCAATACAAATGTAAAATAGGGACAATGGGGAATCTAATTGTGATACTTCTAGGGACAGGGCTCAACACTCCACTACGTGCTTGTGTGTTTACTACTTTGATATTATTTCAGTGTTTGGGTACACTCTTGTATGCTTAGCATACATTTCAGTATCCACGGACACTGACTTAATTGCTTACTATTAGAGGTGGGCTCTAATAGGAAGTATAGTAGGTTGTGCAACTGTGGGTGCATGTTTACGCCTCTGTAGAGCACTTAAACATGCCCCCTGCACTCGCACACATTTCCTGTGCACGTTGAGGATGCGGCAGCATGCCCTCAGAAATATTCATATGGCGCAGCTGCACCATCTGCAAGGACGACGCTTGGCGCAAGGCTAAAATCGTCCTTGCGCCGAGCTTCATGAATCCCGGGGATTGTGTTTTGGAATTGGGTTCAATTATGCAGAGTCTACAATTACCCTGTGCTATACTTATTAGCAAATATGCATGACTTTGGCTTGTTTTTTTTCATTGCCTCCTGCATCCAGCTTGCTGAAGGCGTTACTGAGGAAAGCATATTTATTGGTTTGTATTGCGCATGCTGTTGATTTTTGACACAATGTATTAAGAAGCTATTGTTAGCAGAGAAAAAAAGGCTTTGTTCTGCTGGTGATGCAAAGGAACTATAAATGTTAATTTTACAACAAACTGTGGAAGTAACTAGAGAGTAATGTCTTCATTTGTAAACATCTCACAGTTTTCCTGAGAAAGCTCAATTGAGCTGCATGGACATAGAACATACTGTTCTGTGACAAAAGCAAATGTCTTGTTTGCATTGTTCATATTATGTCGTGTTTGATTATGGTGTGGATGTTTTATTGCACTGTGTGATTTAAAGTCCTTTTCCTGTGAAAGCCTTCCAGAGACATCCATTTGTCTTATTAATCTTCTGTCTGTTCAAAACATGTTTTGTTTTCACCTACTGGACGAAATTGCAAACGTTTGCTTCTAATTCTTTTCTCCACCAGGTCTAATCCTTTAAATATGTTTCTTCACTTCTACCAGAAAATCTTGTGGGATGTTGTTAAACTTGTATCTTAATGTCTTAGAAGATTTTCTTGTTTTATTTCATTTAATTCCAAACTTGGCAATGAGAAATTGATGATCTGTACCACTGTCAACCTTAGGTCTTGCTTTTATGGATTATAAAGAGTTCTTCAACCTATGAATGTAGATTGCATAGTCAGCCTGATTTCAATATCAGTCATTTGGTGGCATCCATTTTTAAAGCTATCTCTTATGCTGTTGAAACAGAATATTTGCTGAGATCAGTAAACTATCTTGGCTGAATTCCACAAGGTTATGTCCTACATCATTTAATGCAACAAGGTTAAATTTGCGTCTTATTCAAGTTGCTTTTTGACTACCAATGTTAACATTCCAATTAGCTATGATGTATTTAGTATCTTTTTAATGTTATTTCCAGAAGGTGCTGCAGATCCTCATAAATCTGATGATTTTTTTCTGTATCTTTTATTGGAGCATAAATATGTATCACTCCTTACTTGATTGATTTGCCTCAGAGTCTGAGAAAATTACGTCATTTTTAGGTTGCAACCATGCACTAAACTGACATTTTATTAACTGTGATGGCTACTCCATATCTTTTGCAAGATTCTTGTCCACAGTAGAAGACCTGGTGTCTGCATAATGTAAAGTGACCCATTCCAGTCTATTTTAGTTCACTAATGTCAATGTTTTTCTTGCCATCTCCTTCCTATCCATATCAAGTTCACTTTCTTTCTTAGTTCTTGAATCCCCTGTTCTAATAGTGTATGACCATTTGAGATTTCAGACTTTCCTTTCAACTTTGAGTACCTCTGCAGATGCATGTTCTTTCAGCTTTAATTCATCTGCATTATAACCTCTAACATTATTTGTACTTGTCCTATGTTCCTCCCCAGTACTGTGCTGGTCACCTTCAGACCTAAGTGTCTCACCTTCAAGGGTCATTTTAACATATCTGTGGTCCATAGAGTTTTCATGGGAGTAACACTGGAGTAGCTTTCCATTGCCTTATCCAGTTCTAAGTGCTTAGTCTGGTCTCTTTTCCATGATCTGTTTGTCTTGAGTAACCCTACCCTGGATAATGAATAGCTTCACAGAGAACCACATCACTTCACAATGACAAGGTAAAGGTTACTTGCAAAAATGAAAATCCTTTGCTAATAGGGAATTAATATAATAATATTTTCTTGATTAAGTTTGAGGATCATCAGTGAACATTAGAGACTGAATAGAGATCATCAAATGTCTACAGCTCAGCAGGTAAAGCATATACTATTGAGTTAATGACATTGCAGATGACCTGAAAATAACCTGCAAAAAAATGTCATTACAGTATGACAGTGACTATAGGTTTGGATGAATCAATAGATATCACAGATGTTGATCGACTTGGTACATGGAATCATTCAATATTTGGAGTTATTAGACACCTGTGGAAGAGCTCAAGATTCTGTAATTTTCACTCCCTTTGTTAATTTCTTGAAATCAAAAACATTGCCACTGGAAAGAAAATCATCTCTCTTACCGTTGAAGTTTTGCCACCAATTTTAGGGACACACCATTGATTTATTGTATTATATAAGGACTGTATACCACATTTGTAAAATACAAGCATCACAATTACTATGGAGACTGGAGGGGTGGGGACATACACACTCTACAGCGAAATACCAGCATCACTATTAAAATGGGGACTGGAGGGGTGGAGACATACACACTCTACAATGAAATACCAACATCAACATTATTATGGGGACTGGAGGGCTGGAGATATACACACACTTCAGTGAAATACCACCATCAACATTACTATGAGGGGATGCAACAGACAGAAGAAAATAGTGGCCTAAAGGCACAGAACAGCATGATGGGGATTACAAGGAAACACCTGTCATACTCTTACGTCCTGTAATCCAACCTATCACAATAAGGGGCTAGGGATGTGTGGGAAAATAGTAGACCAACAGTGAAGTAACTCCTGTGAGGATGCCAACAGTACTAAGAGGATCTGAGTGATGAGGAACCACTGGACCCCAGGGTGGATCTCTAAAGTGTCATAACAGGCTCATACAGGGCTGAGTCTTTAAAGGGCCATAATGACAACAGCATCATTATATGGGATTAGAGGGTGGGGGGCATACAATAGATCTCCAGGCCCTTAGTCACAGTTGCAATAGTGGCTGCTAAAGTACTATGAGGTGGGGAATGAATAGGTAGGATAAGGACTGTAGTGTGTGTGTGTGTGTGTGTGTGTGTGTGTGTGTGTGTGTGTGTGTGTGTGCGTGTGTGTGTGTGTGTGCGTGTGTGTGGACGTGTGTGCATGATTCTGTACATTTGTGTGAGATGCTTACTGTAGGGGATTCCACTGCCTAAAAGAGTAGAAGGGTACTATCACAGATGATCTGCATGCCACGGTAGTATCTGTAATTCAGCAAACATGCAAATTAGCAAATAATGAGATATACTCCTCATCATAGCTAACATGTTCCTGAAATGCAAATGAGCACATTGCACTGAAAGGGCCTTTGTAGTGTGAGCCATATGGCTTGAGCGAGGGTCTTAAGAAGTTCTAGGAATGCCTTTACTTTCCATTTTCTAGATTGTAGTATTTATCTCATATCTGCACTTTGTGTTTTTTTTCTGCTGTCCTAATTGTTACATTGCACAATATACTGCTTGCACATCAATTGGTATTATACAAGCTTGCATTATAACATTTCATAATGTTGTGACTCCCAGACAAGTTTAAACATGTGCCTAAGTATTTTTAGTTAAATATGGACAAGAGGGACTTATTATATTCCAAACACTATTGCTGGGAGAACTAGTTGTATTATCTGTTGAAGCCAGAGCCATCACCATACATAAAGCAATGACACATACATGTTTAATGTGCACAAACTCACAATAATGTTGTTTACATAGTACAATAAGTCCTCTTTATATGTCAGATAACAATGGAGAGAACACAGCAAAAAACTATTTAAGTCAGTGTTGAAGAGTTACACAATAACATACACAAGGCAAATGGATTATAAGTGAAGATTGGGGGTATAAAAAGAGGTAGAGAGAATAAAACCTTAAAGTAAAGTAGTCACTTTTCAAAGCCTTTTTACTTTACAATGAATTTAATTTCCTTTCATACTCCTTATATTAAAGTTGCAAACGGTTTTGCAAAAAATGAAAAATGTAGTGTGCTCTTTTATTTTTTTATTTTGCAGTGTACACAGTTTTTCTCTGTAAATCACACCCACAAAACTATCAATATAGATACTGAGCAGTGATTTGCATACAAGTACAGTAGGGTAAATGAAGACAACTTACCTCTTGAGGAGAAGCTACTTACATTGTGGAGTCACTGTTTTACAGTCACATGTTAGTTTTCAAAATGAGGTGCTCCAGCTGCAAGATCTGGTTGACAACATGTCTTTCTAGGAAGTTAGAAACTACTATTGATTCAGTTAACCTGAAAAGACAGTAGTTTATTCATTTATTTAGGTAGTGGAATATTGTGGATACATTATTTCATGATGTCATAGCAGGGAGTTTCAATTCTTAGAAAAAAAATCCAGGGGAGGTCATTGTCAACAATATAAAATGCACAAACATCATACATTTTAATTAAAATGGTATAATTTGGTATTATATATGGTAAGGAGGTTATATCCCAATTCAAATGTGTTCCTTACACATGCTTCAAAACACAACCTATAGACTTTAACATGCTTGTTGTATCAGCAGAGAGCCATTTGCATGCAAACAAAAAAAAAACTTATCAGGCTGCATTATTATCAAATCCACAAACAATCCACAATGTAGAGATTATGCTAGAACTAAAAATCCACCTCTACAACCATTTTAACTCATCACTGCAAAGAGGAGACTAAACTGAATGTATGCCTGCATAGTTATTTCATTCAACAGAATCTGAAGATGTTAAATAACTTGAACATGCTTTGTGAAAATGGTAAGTAAACAAGGTTTCAGATACACCAAGTAATCATGGGTCTATATGTCGAAAGCAGCTAAACACCAAATACTGTTTCAGCGACACATTAAGAGCAAACTACAAGTTATGCAAACGGACAGATCACCGATTTTTTTTCCTAGGGAAAAGTATCGCTTGGCCATTGCCGTGAATTTGCCCTTTTCCCCACTGTAGTGTGATCTCAGAGTTGATATATTTAGTTGTAATGTTTGAGCTGGTTGGCCATTCGCTTAACTTGTAGTTTGCTCTTTATGTGTCACTGAAACAGCATTCGGTGTTTAGCCATTTTGACGTTGTAATATATATCCTACAACCATTTACTAAGACATGAGCATCATAAGCCTATTAAATAAACAATGTTCTAACTTTATGTCTAATGGGAAACTACATTAAAAATGAGGTAAAACAATACAGTATTAATTGTATTTTAATAGCTTAATGGTGCAGTCATTTTATCCATTGTAATATACTTTGCTCATTATTTAATATATACTGTATAATACTAACAGCTTACAGAAAGGTTTGGTATTAATATGAACATGAATTGAGGTGAAAAGTGCAAAATTAGGAAGAATACACTCATGCACTGTTATGACATTTAAAATATGAGAAAAATCTACATGCAGACATTTCAGTCTGAATATCTTAATAGAGGGTGACATCTTTTTGTTAATTAAGAGCTATATCACACATTTAAAGGTGTCTATGAGTGAACTTTTAAAAATGTTAGACTGTGTTATTTGCAAAAAGCGTATTATCGCATCAAGACATCAAGCCACCTTCAGGTCTTTGAAAGAAAAATCCATTAAGCTCTTTAACACCTTAAAACTTCCTACAAATTTATTCTTTTCATTTTATGTCTTTAATTTGATACACTTGTACATGAAAATAAATGTTGCTGTTTTGGCCATGATATAAAATAGGTGGATTTGCATAATATGTTTGCATGGCAGCAAGAAAGGGATTTTATAATGTGTAGTAACTTGAGTACATGGTTTGCTTTCTGCTTTTGAAATATCACTTCAAAGACAATTAGCCAAAACTTGGCTTACAGCATTCCTTTGTTAAATTATACAATTTACCTCTTATGACTAACACAAAAATGTGAAAAGTTTTAAATTATTCTAACTTTTGATTAGAAAATGACAGAAAAATGTTATTTTTATGGGCCTATCTGAATTGCATATATCATTAACTACCCCATTTATTGAGATGGCACAACTTTACTGTGACTTCTATTGAAGTAATAAATAGTTATTGAGATACCCCAATTTTATCTGCTTCTTCCAAGGTTACATAAATTTGCATTCTCTAGTGTCTTTTTGATTTGTTTTATGGTTTCTAGAACATATTATGTATAATTTATTTTCTGTTTTTATTCTTCGATGATATCTGTAAAACAGCATGTAGTACCCGAGATTTTGACTGTAACTGAAGTCCTGTTCCTATGCATCTATGTGTCACAGCAGCCTTTCCTGCTGGTTTCTTACATTGCTGCCTTAATTCAGGGTCCTCTGATATTATTACTCTGAACACTGTTTCTTTCTTTGTTGTGACTGCTACTTCTCTTCAAGATGAAAACTCCTTTTACACAGCTCTGTTAATAAATCACCACACCCTGGATGTTTGACCTCCCTCTTCTTCCACACGAGTGGTTATAGCAAGTAATGCACACTTTTCCAGTAAAGAGTTTCTGATGTGTTTTTTTTTTCTCCATTTTCATAAATATTTTATTTATCTTAAGATGCTATCTCTGCTTGTCTTGGAAGTGGATTTTTATGCCTCTTCTGAGCATAACTCTGGAGCAGATTTTTACAAAGACTTCATGGGTGGATAGAAATTGCTTACATTTGAAAATAAAGCAACACTTTGCATGACTGTAACCAGTACATGGACCTGAATGCTCTTCAATTTTTGATTCATATCTCTCTCTCTCTCACTCTCTCTCTCTCTCCCCCCTCTCTCGGCCACTATCTTCTGCTGTGCCAGCAGCTACTACACATGGAAGCATAACTGAATCCCACTAGTAGGACATGTAACCTGCTTCACTTACCTCTCATCCCTGATTGCCTATCCATGTTAATGTTTCCAATGTATACATGCTCATCTATGCAGCATTCCAGCATCTTTAAAACCTCTCATTATAGCAACATACTACATTAAAGTGCATTTCCATTTCTTACTCATTTTTTCGACCACCTGTCACTGACAAGCTCTCAGATTAATTGCTCTGTTTGTAACACTTTTACTAATGTTGCCAAACAGGCATGGGTTTTTGCCTGTGATAAGTGAGTTGAGGACCCAGCCTACTCCAGCCTATACCAGGGACCCATGCTAATGGTAGGAGTGGTGTATTTGCCCCTGTTGACTAGTGTGTGGCCCACAAAAAGTCCAGCAGCCCTGGTCAATAAGTTATTGGCTGGTTGGTGTCCAATTGCCCATCTTGTGTTTCTTAGAATCATTCTTTTGAGCAAAATCTGAACATAAAACCAACTGATCTGCCAATCATGAACTAAGAATTGCTACACTAACTGTAGGTTCATTGATACGATGCAGCTTGGAAATGGATTACATGATGATAGAAGGAGGCTGGACATTCTATGTATTCTGGAAACAAACTGTCAAAAATCACAATGACTGCTGGAGAACTCAGAAATTCAAACCACTTCTATAGCATCAAAAAGTTTTATTACGCTTTCGTCACTTGACTTCTTCAGAATACAAAATCTAGTAAAAACATGAACTTCCTTTATATATATTAACATTTAATTAATCAATTAACTACAATTAAAACTCATTTAAATATAAAGCAATATAAACCTGAAAAACTAAAGCCAATATTTATTCTTACTCAAACTTTTAAACTTCTTTGTTTTACGAAACACTGAATATTCACATTTTCATTTAATCCAGGGGCTTTATTAGAATGCAACCTCATTTGCCACCTGGCTTCTACTGTTTCCACTGCTTTATATAAACATTCCATTATTTGTTCAAATTATAAAAATTATAAAAAGTTTTTATTTTCAGTGCTTGAATGGGTTCCACAAGATTTTTTTTTTTGGGGGGGGGTTAAAGAAAAAGAGTTTTTTTTTTAGGTTTGTATTGCTTCAATCCTGAGTGATTTGTCCATATATAGTTATGATCCATTTGGAGCAGGAAATAAGATGAAATTGACAATATAAAATTTCAAGTATTCAGAGGACATCTTATAACTCTTGTAAACTGTCTTAAGTTCATGTATTGCTAGATTTTGTATTCTGAAGAAGTCAAGTGTGGAAAGTGTAATAAAACTTTCTGATGCTAAAGAAGTGGTTTGCAGCAATTTCTGAGTTCTCCAGCAGTCGTTGTGTTTTTTTGCCAGTTTGTTAGTTCTTCCACCTTAGTGTGTTTTAGTTTTTGTTTTTTTTTTTGGGATTAAACCTATGGCTGAACCTGGAGATAAACTATTGAATTTGACAACACACTCGGTTCCAGAGAGTTAAGATCATTTACTAAAAAATCTGATATCCACCCTTGAAGGTATCCTTACAAATATTGGTTATGCAAAGTAAGGGAACTGCAATAGAAAAAGTTTTTGGAGGCTTCATTAGTTCGGAAGAAGAAGAAACCTAAACTGTTATACATATGCTTGTAAAACTGTGAGCCGCAGAACACTGTTAATGGGAGTCTTGAAGGCATGAACATTCAGTGTACTCCACCAGTTCCTGGATGCCATGCTACCACGTCAGTGAGTACATTTATTTTCAACACACCCCTGAGGAGAGGGCCAACAGTATGCAACAGTTCTACCATGTAGCAGACTACACTGAGGTACTGGGTGCCATAGATTGCACTCATGTACACATCAAGGCACCGCCCGGTAAGGAGGGTAGAATCTAGGTCAACCTCAATCAACTGCCAGGACATGTGCAATGCCCAGGGCATTATCATTAATGTGTTGGCTGGCAGGCCTGGCAGTTATCACAACTTCCATATTTGGCACGCATCACAGCTGTACCAGATGTTTGCTGGGGGGACATCCTGCATGGCCATTTACTTGGGGATGCAGGCTATGAACTGGAACCATTGATAATGACACCCATCAGAAATGCACACACACCCATGGAAGAATGCCATAATGAGGCACATGCACAAACTAGGAACATCATAGAGTGTGTGTTTGGGCTGGTGAAGTCACAGTTCTGGTGCCTCTATATTTCTGGTGGAGCCCTGCAGTACTCTCTAGCCACATGTGCACAGATGTTTATAGTATGTGCCATGCTACACAATATGATTCTGCAGAATTAGCTGCAGCAGGATCACCAAAGGGAAGGGATACACAGCCCCCACCACTGCCTACGTCCCCACAGCCACACCAATAGGGGGATTTGGAGGAAGAAACTCCTGAGGATGTCCATGTAGACAGATGTAGGTGTGCCCAGTATGCTCTGGCCTTGACCAAGAGACAATGCATAGCACATGCACTGACAGCCTAGGGCCCTAGAGACTGACACCTTACTCCATCTCACATACGTATAGTAAAAATGAGGCCAGGCAACCAGCACAACCTGTACCGAACCATGTATTGGCTGCCTACTTTGTGCATCAGACAGAGTCAGTCCTGAACTACAGTTCTTTCAACTGCTGCATTCGCAAGGTAAGTCACCCATATACACACTACTTGTAAGGAGTACTATAATATTCTATCATATGTATGGACTTGCTGCATGTATGCAAGGTAATATATTGGGCTGTTTGGACAGACGTAACATCAACCTGGGACTACAGATACCCAGTCCAATAGTATGTGTTCAGTAATATTCACTAGGCCTGATGTTTGGAATATTCACTACAACATTCAAGGGAGATGTTAAACAGTGGGGTCACATGATATTTACACTACTGTCTATGCCAGCAGATCATGTGCTGTTCTTCCCTCACTCCCAATGCACCAGTGTTCCCATACAACTGCTGTAAGTGTAAGGCTGCAGTGATATATCAGCAGATCAACCAATTCCAGGGCTATGACATTGAACCTGGCCACACATAGTAAGTGTCACATAATGCAGGGGAGACAATGTATGTCTGTATGCTGTTGAGTGTGTGAGGAATGACACCTCTTTGTTTGGTGATTGGTGTGGCTCATTGGGCTAGGGACATTAGCATGGGTGATGGTGTTGGTGGTTTGAATCTGGCAACATCCACATCTTTTGCATGTGAGGTACTCATGGTATTCCCACAAACTGTCATACCCTTCAATCTGTTACTGTAGGACACCTGGACAAAGTCATAGAGAATGGGAGGGGGTCAAAGGGCCAAAACTACAGACAGACATTACACATGCTCTGATGAGCCTAGATAGTGACTAGTCAAACAGCTGGTTGCAGCAGAAAGACTAGCTGCAGGATGCAAAGGGCATTACTTAAATGTGTCAGTAGTTAGTACAATTCAGTGACTGCATTATATAATATTATAACCAAACACCAGACGGTGTCCCGGGCTGCGTCCTACATGAACTCCAAGAAGAGCTAAACCCAAACATAAAACTACTGTTCAGTCTCAGCCTTACTACAGGATATGTACCCAAAGAGTGGCATACAGCAACAGTGGTCCCTCTCCACAAAGGTGGTGCCTCAACGGATCCTGGAAACAGTCGCCCCATAAGTCTGACTAGCTTGGTCTGCAAAGCTATGGAAAGAATCATCATGGACCTCATAAATAAAGATATTGGGGACCTACAGACACTGGATCCTGCCCAGTTTGGCTTTGTTAAGGGCAGATCCTGCCTCTTAAACCTGGTCGATTTCTTTGAAACAGTCACCAAGGCCATTGACGAGGGGAAGGTGGTCCACACAGCCTACCTGGACGTCGCAAAAGCCTTTGATACAATACCCCACTCGGGCATTATAGATAAGCTCACCAGCTTAAATATAAACCCCTATGTGACTAGATGGGTTGCAAACTGGCTCAAGGACAGAACCCACATGGTTAGAATTGCTGGAGCCATGTCAGACTCCAAACCAGTTACAAGTTGCATCCCACAAGGCTCAGTCCTGGGACCTCTCTTGTTCGGTATATATTTCTTGGAGGTACAGGCCAACACGGAAGGACTGTGGCTGACCAAGTTTTCAGATGACTGCAAACTGGGTGCCATAATCGACTCTCCACCCGACACAAGCATCCTCCAAAAGGGCCTCATAGAAACCGACAACTGGTGCCAGAGCCATGGCCTCAAGCTAAACGCAAAAAGTGTATAGTCATCCCCTTTGGCAAAAACAAAGTGCCCACAAATTACCACATAGGTGGTAATCCATTAAGTACAGAAGAAGTAATTAGGGACCTGGGGACCCAAGTTGATAGAAATCTCTCATTTGACAACCACGTGGCCAAAGTGGTTAGAAAAACATTTTATATAGCCCACCTAATCATGAAGGGATTCACATCTAGATCAGGGGAGGTCATCGTGTCTCTTTATCCATCCGTCATCAGGCCCATAATTGAGTACAATGCCGCTTTTGGGATGTACCTTACCAGACATCTGCAGCAACTGGAAAGACCCCAAAAGTACCTCACCAAGAGGATCAAAGGGCTCAAACAGATGCCATATGCTGCCCGGTTAAAGAAACTCCAGCTCTACTCAGTGGCATACCGCCTGCTCAGAGACGATCTGTGCCTGACATATAAAGCCATGTCCAACCCGGAATTAATGGACATGCTGCACCTCAGAAAATCCAAATCCCATCGAGCTACGTGCTCGAGAGACTTGAACCTCAGTACTGAAATAAATAGGACATGCTGGAGGGACAAATTCATAACCCAGAGGCTCCCTTCACTCTGGAATAAAATCCCAGTCCAGGTTAGGCAGAGTCCCTCATTGACTCTCTTCAAGAGGAATCTTGATGAGTGGATGGGAGATCGTAGGTTTACCCTAGGTATCACTTCTGTGTCACTGTTAGACAGAGGCACAGTATACTAACCTCGAAAAAGGGCATAGCAAAATTAATTTAAAATGGGTGACGAAAGCCAAACACGCTCTGGCTAGGCTTATAAATGCCCTAGGGCAGACAGCCTAGTATGAACCTATGAACCTATGAACCTATGAACAAATGTATGAGGAACAGACCGGACATATGGGGTAAAATGCCGGACATTCTGCAAAAACATGTATAGTGAGAGGTATGAAGAATGTCACCCCGTGCGTGTTGTTACATTATGTACCCCAGTCACATATAAAATAAACCACACAGCCGGGGAATGCCTTGGACAATTTCAGGGAAGTACTGTACTGTGGAAATAGGTGCAGCAACCAATGTCTGCACAAAATCCTGGACCGGAGTACAGGTAGCTGTGGCTCACAGTCACCTTGTAAGTACTGACAGTCCCACTGGGCATGTTCTTACACCTAACTAAATTGAGTGCAAGTCTGTTGCCTCTTCCTCACAAACACCTGCTATGTGGAAACACATCTGTACATACAGACAAGTACATATACATATCTGTCCCTATCCCTCTCACACATGATTAGTGTATCTATCAGCATGTATCACATATAGATATGATACAGATATGTGTGTGTGTATATAGATATATATATATATATATATATATATATATATATATATATATATATAGAGAGAGAGAGAGAGAGAACTATATAAATTACAATAATGCATAGACTCTCCACATATATCTACATAACACATTTGCATAATGGACACACACAGCAACATTTAAAGAGACACACTCACACAGATTATATATACATATACATACATATATATATATATATATATATATATATATATATATATATATATACATATATATATATATATATATATATATATATATATATATGTGTGTGTGTGTGTGTTTGTGTCTGTTGGGGGATGTAAGAATGTCCCCACATACCCTCGGAATGCTGAGGTATCTGCATGTACAAATCACAACAGTTGTCCAAATGAAGCAGACCAAAGTTGCTATAGTACATAATCTACTCACCTGTCCCTGCAGAATGTCACCTTGTAGACAGACACAGGTGAGCAGGTGTTGTAATGTACAATGGCTTCAACGCATGCCTTGGACAGGCCATATTGTTCCCAGCCACATGTTTGCCTTTCTAACTGCAACCAGCCACATATGGCCATACTGGTAACTGTATACACATAGCAGGGATATTAACAGGTATCCCACTCCTAAGACACTAGATACAATAACTGTGCCAAGCAATATCAGTCTGCAGGCCACACATGCTGTCCAACTCAAGGCTTCTTTGCATACTTCAGAAGTACTGTTCCTGTGATTGCATATACAACAGACGTAATCTGTGGTGCATGCAATAAGTACTGTGTGCTATAGTGTGTAGTAGTAGATAGGTATGGGTTATAATCTCACATCAGCCAACTGTGTGTGAGAGTGTATGTGTGTGTGTGTGTGTGTGTGTGTGTGTGTGTGTGTGTGTGTGTGTGTGTGTGTGTGTGTGTGTGTTTGTGTGTGTGTGTGCGTCTGTGTAAATATCCACCCTTGCAGCACTATGGACATGCCCATATGGGCTATCTCTGTGCAATGGTTATGCATTTTATGGCCCTGTGACTGGCCTCTGACATCTACATTGCCCTCCTTTACAAGGCCTGCTTATGTCATCCACCTTAAGAGTGCTGGCAGACAATCAAATACCAGATAAACTCCATGGCACATGTGATAAGTATTGAAAGATATAGTGTGTAATAACAGATAGGTAGCTGATCTAATCTCACATCAGCCAACTCTATGTGTGTGTCTGTGTAAATATATCCCCTTACAGCCTATGGACATTGCCATATGCGCTATATCTGTGCAATGGTTATATTATTGCCCTGTGACTAGCTGCTGTCCCTTAATTGGCCTCCTCTACATAATCATAATTGATATCCATCACCTGTCTGACCTGGACACAGAATATTTGTAGATGTGTCAACTCAATCGCCAAACCTTCTAGATGTGTAAGTTCAGAAAACCCAGGTGACACATAGTAAGGGTAGCAGACCTTATCACAAAGTATGAATGCATGATTATGCTGACTACACTCATGGTCCCTGATAGACTGTTCTACACATATACACCTAGGGAGCCATGCATGTATACTGCCATACCTTTCTGACATCATATTTCTGCTGTGCTGCCATGCCATCTTGTGCCACTACATTGCCATCATGTGTCTATAGTTTATCGCCTCAGACTCCTGGAACAGAAACATACACAGGTCTGTGACAGTCTGTCATTCTGTAACACTACCACCAGTCCAACAACATGCAAAAAAGATACAAAAAGTGTGATGTGTGGTCATGACACATGCCAGCATACAGCTTCTGTTGTAGCCCACAATGAGTGGCATGGCAAAACAATACTGCACTACAAAATTACATGTCAAGTAAGGTAGACACCCTGTGCATCTGACACATAGTAGCATTTTCTTACAATGATGGCACAGATGGCAAGGATGTGGCACATGTATCATCACATGCACACGGTGTGGTGTGGGGGTGCCAAAGACCTAGGATGTGCCACACAGTTGACAGGATGTGTGTGAGTCAGGAAGGGTCATGGGTTAGATGGGCCATGGAGAGGTGCCATATGTGTCTGTTGGTGACCTGCAGGTGACAGTGGTGTTTGAGTGTGTGAACACAGTCAAGCTCAGTGCTAGCCCTACAGATGTGTATGTTGGACAGCTGTGGACCATACATGGTAGAGTGGACACTTCACTATCTCTGGCCACCAACACAGGAACTGGCACTGTCAGGAGTAGCACTGGCACCACCATGCCCAAGGCCAGATGTGGTGCTAGTACCTGACAGTGACTGCTTTCTACTGGGGCTGTGTCCTCATGGGACTGCCTGGGACCACAAGCCCATGGCCTGCCCCATCATGGTGTGGACAGCACACTGCCCTCTGTATCGCTGAAAGTACTGCCACTACAGGAGTGTGACTGTGCATGACCATGTGGACACTCAGCAGATGGTGTTGCTGACCTATGTCCACATGTCTGGCACCCAACTCCAAACAGATGTTCCAGCACAGACAATGTGCGGTCCAAGACAGACACTGTCTCAGACAACCATCTGTCCACTGCATCAATTAACTCATTCACTCCAGTGGAGCTCAGGAAGTTTGCACTGTAACTTCCAATGGGTGGAACCTAAGCCTTTTCACAGAATCAAATTATGTCCTCATATTTCAAACAAATGTTCATATCTCTGGAACCACAGAGGTTACACAAGAGGTATAAATGGCAAACCCTTCAGCACAATCTTTTTTTAAAGTGGTAATATTGTTTAACGTTCTAGGCCTTAAACCAAATTTTATAAGTCGCAGTAAACACAGTAAGTACTACATTTGTAATATTTTCTAAACAACTTAACAATATCTCAGCAACCATTCAAGTTACACACACATACTGTGAGCAACATTTTATTCATCTAGCCAAGAGCTTTCATATGAGGCTAAGGAGTTCTATCTGTGTTACTTGGTTGTTAAGATAGTTAGAAAAATGTGAAAATTATATCTATATACATTAATATCATAAAAACAACAGTTAATATCTATATCCCTGCACTAGAGGTCAAATAATAATGCAGTTGAGTTTGCTTTTGTGTAAGCTTTAAGATGGAATATTTTAAAAGCATGTGCACAGCATGGTTTCAGAATTATTAATGCAGATATGAACAAGCAATATTTGACACCTAGAGGCGTTAGTAGGAGTTAACTGCAGATGCACCTGAAAGCGTCACTCGGATGTAATGAGTTAACTGATCCAGGGTGTCCCCAATGCAGTGGAGGCAGTCACAGATGTCAGACTGTGCTGTGTCCATAACGTTAAGCATCCTTCTGGTGTTGCTTTCAAAATGTGCCTGTGCCTCCATGATAGCCCAAAGCATGTACTGAGTGACCCGTGATGTGACACCTGCAGCAGGTGGTGGATGGACAGCAGTCCTCATCTGGTCACCCCTGTCACTCCAAATGTGTGGGACCTTGCCAACTCTCTGGCTATGGCCAGTGCTACACTCACTGACAACATACTTGCCACACTGTCCTGTTCAATGTCACCACCCTCTGACTTTTCAGTATCTATGGCCTCTGGGGATGATGTGTGGGCATTTGACTGTGTGCAGTAACAATGGGGACAGAACAGGGATGTCAACCTCTGGGACAGATTCAGCCCCCGACAACTCCACCTGTGCCTCACTATTGCCACCATCATCATCATCATCAGTGTCCGATGAGACACTGACATCAGGTTGTGAGGGGGAAAAGACTCCAACTCCCCCTGATCCCCTGTGAAAACCAAGCAAAAGCAGTACATTACTACTAGCACTTTAATGAATGGTAATCCACACAGACTCATACAAATGAGGATCCACAACTGTATTTCCAGTCTCACATCTTCTCACTTCTGCTGTCATGCAAAACAGACAACCTCACAACAACATGCACAGACAAGTCAAGCCCTTTATAACATGCACTTCAGCCACATCCAGTTAAAGTTGCCAGTACAATCTGCCTGTAAGGTATGTAATATGATGGTATATTTGATAGCACTACACATAAAACCCAGTATATCTATTTTGATAATGATATGCCTGTACTAATGTCACTGCCTGAACGTATGTACCATCTCCCTTTTGTGTTTAAACGGGCATCTTGGAGTAATTGTGTCATGTGTACCAGGCTGTGCAGCTGCTCATAACTATAAGTACAAATGTGATGTTGCTCATTCAAATACACACCTGTGATTACTCAGTCTATGAACCGCAGTTAACTGTACTACTCTGGCTAAACACAACATTTTACATGGGGCTGTATGACAGACCTTAACTTTCATAGGGTATATATAATTCGTAAAAAACAGTGCCACACTTAAAAGGTACAGGACATGGGCATGGTCAACACCTGACAGACTTATGAAAAGGTGAGGGAGAGGTATTCTCAGCACTACCAAATGTTTCAGCACTATAAGGTAATATGCGCATATATCCACATGTACTGTATCTACTGTGATACTGGCTGTATTGCCGACATTCTGAGTATGTGTGCACAACTGAGTGTAAACCCCAACACCCCCCAATACAGATAGACCTGACACCCGTGTACAGATATGTATAGTCTGCTATAATTACTGAGACAGGATTACACTGGTGAACACATTACACTTACCTGGATGCTCCTCTGTTGTGAATACTGTGGTACCCACCTCCAAGATGTATGGTATGAGGGATGCTTGGGAGCTGTCATGTGTTCCTAGATTCACCAGGAATTCTTCTGTGGCTGACAGTGGTTGTTCTGTCACAGACCCTCCACCGGTAGAGGTACGATTCCTGGCAACATCAGCTGCCCTTCATCATGCAGCATTCAGCATGTCTGTGGCCAAGTGTTTTACCTGCTTATAGGTCTTGTCCTGTTGGCCAGTCTGATTGCCATCCTGCACAAGGTCTGCCCACAAAGCTACCTGCTGTTCCTGATTATGCCTCACTCTGGACAGCAAGATCTGATGGTGCTGTCTCAGTCCATCCACTATTATGTCATTCTCCACAACTGAGAAGGGGGCATGTCTTCTGTGGTACATGTTTCCTGAAAGACAACAAAAGGGGAACACATTTCAGGACCAGATACATGGATGTTTACTATGTACAGATCCAGCATACCCATAATTGCCTGCACTATCCACTACACCCTCACATATCATACCCCACAATCTGGCAGCACACTACATGTGGGGATACCACCAAGATAGTAGCAATACTTGGGTATGTCCCTGTGTGCAGTGACAGATTCTGCTCTATGCTCCTACACCCAGCACTGCAGTCTACTGTGGTGGGTCCTCTACAGGCAAACACCAACTAATATGTTATGCAGCCACTATCAGACAAATTGCAGTGTGCTATTACAACCACTATATGGGGACACCAGTGTGCAACAATGACTGAAAGCAATGCAAACCTGCTGCAGTGTATGTCCCCTGTAGGCATCATACCTCTCAACTATACAGATGTTTGCAGAATGTCAAGATGTTTGCCTCATAGTTTTGGTCATTTTCACACAACACTGTGGATTCCTGACAAAAGATTGGCCAATCATTGATAGTTGATGTCAGAAAATTAAGACAGACATCTGGGTTTAAGACATCATACCCTTCAGAACACAGTTATGCTAATGTAATAGCTGTTATTCTATTCACATTCTTACTATGCATGAGCAATAGGTACAGTATACCTAATTTGGGCCTTTGTCTCTCCATTAATTATGACTTGTTCCAATACCTTGCTGTAACAGGTTGACTCCTATGTTAGTCATAGCTATCAACCAGACAGGGAACAACGTAAACAGGATCATGGACTTAGCCAGACTACATCAGGGACAATCAAGCACACTTTTAAAAAGTTAGGACTATTTATGAGAGACAATGACAGAATGAAAGGATGTGAATTAGTGTACATTGTCTGATGTTACAGGAGTATACAACCTTCCTTATTGTCATTATGTTTTATGTGGAATTCATCAGCTTCCCTACAACAGCTAAGCATTGTAGGAGATTGTAGGAGGGAATAAGGGGGGCAGAGCTAAGATGTGGGTGGAAATCAGGGACATTTGAAAGGCATGCCTGAAGGTGTAGGACAGCTGAGTATCAATGACATGTCATTACCATAGCTCTAACACGGGCTTACTGCTGTGATTACTATTCCCCATAACTCCATTCTCCCATCTGTATCCTGATATTTGGAGAAATCAATTACATACCTAGCTGAGTGGAGTACTTTGTCGAACTTTGCTTCTGGTAATCTTTTGAAAATATGCTGTCTGTGTGAGGTAAGTGTCATACAGACTTTTCCCCATAACCAGCTGCTTGCTTTTTTAAAGTGCTGTTCATTAGCAGGCCTCTGCACTAGTCTGTGGCTCTGATATAGTAATTGCAGCCCAAACAGCTGAATTTCACTATCATTAGCCAATGGCATGCCACTACAGTACAATATATAAGGGCTTCATGTAGATTGGGCCCCTTTCTTAGCTGTTCAGATGGACATTACTGAGGTGTGGAGACTACAACATTACAGAGGGTCGGTACCATAACTGCCAATTGTAGAGATTTATGCAGTATATTACCAGTTTTGCCTCATATGTGTGGTTAGTGTCCCATGACATTGTGGTCATCTGGCAATTCACTGGTAAACATTGTGGGTTGAGGTCAGTAATGGAAGACACACATTTGAATGTTATACTTCATACACCTCTGAATATGCATGCTAATGCAATAGATGTTATTGTATCAATGTACTATCAATGTAGGAGCAAACTGTAAAACATGCCCCGATCTCTGGATCTTTGTCCACCCATTACATATGGCTGTGTTGAGATCCCTTGTGCTTGGAGAGGTATGGTAGGTGTGTAATTGCTTATTTTACATACAGGTGTGTCTACTTCTGCAGCCTAGAACAGATAAGGGAGAGTGCAAACACTTTGTAGGACAACAAGTTGTACATGTAACTGTGGCAGCTGTGGCAGCACTGTCATTATGGCAGAACTTGGGTAAGGTTACCCTTTACAGCCCAACTCAGGCATGTGATTAAAGTACATCTGTTATGCAACAGTGCCAATAACAGAGTAGTGGGCGATATATACTTATGGTATAAAGATATGTGCAATGTGTACCAACCTGCAGGCCTTTGACTTGCAAAACTGGATACCAGTTCATTAATTGACAGTAACCTGTGTGGATAAAGATTGAATGACTCAGTCATTAATTGCTCTCTTCACAATAATGTAATTGCACTGCAACACAAGACTGGATTTGAACCTGAGACCGTGTGCGGCAAAATGCACTGCATACAAGGCATTTAACATACTGAGCTACTGAGTGACTCCTGCAGCAGGTCTATTTGCAAGGTATATGTGTAATCATACAGGCTGTGACACATATTGTCTCCATCCATCAGTATGTGCATGGCTTTCTATGGCTGTATTTCTGCACCAGGGTCCAAGTTGAACATGTTCTTTGCCATTGCTGCCTTAGCAGTTTACTTTCTACATATTTCTGATACAAGAACACATGTACCTGCTATCACAGGCCTCACTTATATCCATTTGTATGTCTTCGGTTGTCTAGTGGTATATTATTGCACCAGAGTCCAAGGTACACTCCTATTTTTTCCCATTAATATTTAATTACAGTTTACATAGTGCAGCATGGTGGGCAGCTCTGCTGAGACACACCTAATGACTGTAAGTGGCAATCACTATGTTTTGATGCAAACACCTGTTTTAATTTAGATGTGCATGGTGTGGCAGGTTAATGCAGCCTGCTGCAGGTGTGATGGGCTTGGGTTTAAAACATTGTAGAGGTGTTTATTTTGTACATGTGGCTTATAAACACATATACATGTGGCTTATAAACACATATACTAATTAGAGCTATATTTAACTGAGCTAATTGAAGCTGTGTGATGCGGTGTGCCATGCAGTGCCGTGTTAAAAAATATAAATAAAAGAAAACAGGAGCGATTGGAAAGTAGAGAAATGGGGGCACGCAGGGGGAAAACCATAGTGAAACGCAGGTAGGGATGTGCAGGAAGGGTGTAGAAAAGAACCATAGCTATCCATTTCTTGTAAAGCAACAGCTGTGCACTTTGACAGATTTTGTAGATAGATTTAAACTCTCAAACCCCAGAGAGAGGGGTGAGGACAACATAAATGCATTGTCAAGTCAACTGGACAATTACGTGTGTTCAGTGGACATGTGTGTGAAATGGAGAGCTACATATGTGGCGATTTTTTTTTTTTTTTTTGGGACAGATGCCCACTTTTTTTTAAGGTGAGAGTGGAATGTTGAGGAAGGGACTTAGGTACATGTGAGGAGGTATGATGAGTAGGAGAGGATGCATTTGCAGACATACAAGACAGATAAGACAGCAGACGGTGTGGTACAAGACGCATGAGGGGGTTGAACACCTTGGATGTGGAGGGTTTTGTGGAATCCAAGTCTCACATGCCTCCAGACAGCAGCAGCATGACTGTTGACACTGCTCCTTCACTTTCCGAAGTGTGGCTGCACTGGTGGCTGAGCACCAGGGTGAGGCTGACCCCCCAGGTTGGCAGAATGGCCTCAATCTGACACAGGTGACATTCATAGCTCCGATGAACAATCCTGCACACCATGTCTGGGAGTTCAGCCTGGGTAACAACACTCCCACCACCACCACTCCCAAGTGGAGGCTGGGCCCTGTCCACTGAGGCAGTCCCACCTGATGCCGTAGGTGGGACAGGGGCAATGGAGGAGGCACCACCGGTCTGAGTCCCAGAAAGGCAAGGACCCAGTGCCATGGCCTGTTGAGACAAGGGAGGTGGATCAGCTAGAACCAGTCTACTCTGACATTATGTATTATTGTAGATATAGTAATACGTATTGGTTAGTTTTGAACAAATCATTGTTAGTATTAAAAGCAAGGCAGAACATTGGAAATAACCCAATTACATATCAATGCATATTATGTGAAACACAACAATAAATAACAGAACAGTCAGTATGTTAACAGCATGCCAGTAACAGTTACAGTACAATGCCAACAAAATAGGTAATTTAACAAGATATGTTAATATGCAACCATTATAAAACAAAACAATAATAAAACACATGTCCCAAAATACAGTTATTGTAACAACATATGTTAATAGTAAACCATAACCAATGAATAACAATAAGAAATAAATGAAGATTAGGGGTGGGGAGAGAGGGAGAAAAACAGTGCATTAGCAACATTTACAGTTATTTCTTTGACAACAGTACTACCACCTACTCTATGGGTATGTATTTTGTTTCCTTGTACAGTGATTACAAGTATCCTATAGCTGATGTAGCATGTACATACCTCTCAAGCTATCTGCATGGGACACTATGGGCCAAGCAGTAACAACTGTGGGTACACGACTGCACAGAACTCTTGCACATCAGGTGGGCCTATATAACTACAGAGGTGTTCTGTGGGCTGATTTGGTGATACTTTGCAATCTAGATAATCATTTCCATGGTAATCCTGTGATGGATGGATTACACACTATTAATTACATAATGCAAAATCATGACACTTGAGAGACATGTATGTTTACAGTACAGACACTAAACAGCTGTCATGTCTTGGTTTGCAAGCATGGGAATAGAACCCAATAGCAGTGACTGCAGGGGACATCTGCAGACGATGTATTAATTGACTGCAGCAACTTTTAACAGACACTCCAGGCATATAGCCATAAAGGGATTACACATTTTATGTCTGACTAAACATTTTTGATTAACACAGTCTTGCTAATGATTGTAATAGTCTGTGGCATCTAAACACACAATTTGTCTCTCATAATATGTGCTGCCTCACCCATTTACCCGTAGTTCCTTTGGAGAGAGAATCTGTAAACATTACATGACTACTACTGCAATATTTAGTGCCACATAGCATTGGATTTAAACCCTGGTCTGTGTTTGGCAAAATGTACTATATACAGAGCATTTAATAAACTGAGCTCCTGAGCCACTCCTGTTTAACTGACTGATATTTGCATAGAGCTAATCTGGAACCAAAATATGACATGGTAGTACTACTGCAGTGTTATACTAGACTGCCGAAACAGTAGAACACACATGAATGAAATACAAGCATAGAGTAGATAGCAGGAAAGCTATATATCAGTATAAACAATCCTGGTGTACACAATTTATTATTAGTGGTTTGAAATATCTGTGAAGTCAACAAACAATATCAGCTCATGGAGTGGGCTACCTCACCCATATACTTTATTACCTGATGTCTGCGGATGACAGAACATTATGTGAACAATATTAGCCTAGATAGAGCCTTGAACAGTACTATATGAGCTAACCAATACAATTTGCATACATTGGATTTGCATTTGACAGCTATTATAGTGTTATACTTGACTGTAGCACATTATCTTACAGCCTGAATGCATACAGCTCTACTGCAATGGTTATAATAAGACAACCCTGATGTACACCATTTTCCTTGGTGTTATTGGTATTGTTTCTTTTATTGCACAACAGTTGGCATTATTCATTTATTACAATGCAGACTTTATTGTATATACTTTAATGCAGTTACTGATGTTGTTTCATGTTTTTATTGCACTACAGTTGGCATTATTCATTTCTTGCAATAGAGCTGTAATTCCACATTTGTGGCACTACACACTTTATTATACATACTTTAATGCAGTTAATATTTTACTCTTTCTTGCTTATTTCACTACAGTTAGCATAATACATCCATACTCACCACACTCATGGTGCAACCTGGCCAAGTGCCCAGCGTGCGACTTGACATTGTGAGCCCTCTCAGTTGCAGCAGTTGTGAGAAAAGGACACCATTATGCATACCAGCTCTGCAGACATTCAGATTACATTTTCTCCCGGATTTACTATTCCTCCATGCAGGACTAGCTTAGTCCTGCACGGAGGCTTCCGTTTAGGAGCAGGACAGCAGCGCAACATGCATAGTAATTAGGCGTGCTGGCTGAGCTCTTAACCTTACACGGAGCATGTAAGAGTGCATGGGGCATGTCTGAGAGCAGAGCACTCAGAATATACATGCCCTCACAATGAAGAACAGCAGAAAGGGGTAAGAAATGAGCAAAACCGCTCACTGGAATCCGCATATCCCCACCAACAATCCCTTTGTGTACAACAACAAAAGTATACAGAAATAAAATAAACAGATCCTTTATTTTTTTTAAAATCCGATTAAAGCTAACCGTAGGTGTGCGGGTGTGCCCATCGCTTAGCTACAGTTAGTGCAGCATAAATGGCTGAAGAGGATAACAAGGAAGATATATGCAAATGAAGCAGCATAGCAATAGTGTAGTGGGCAGAGCATTCCTGGTTTGAGTCCCACTGCAGCATGTTCCATTTTCCATGGCAAAGCAAGTTATGACTAATATTTATGTTGCATAACCCACTAAATAACATATATTTATGGACTGGAGTACTGCAGTAAATGCACATGTGAGATGTTTGTATCATAGTGAATAAAGCACTAGTTAGCAGGTTTAAGCACCAATAAGCAGTAGTAAGCATATTTAAGTACTAGTAAGCGAGCTTAAGCCCATTTGTGCAGGGGTAAGCAATGAGCACACAGATTAAGCAATTCTGAAGCTAACTCTCTGTAAGAAGATGTAACCAGAGGTTAGCAGTGCTTACCGTCATGCAAACCGGCTTACAAATACTCAAAAGTGCCTTAATCACTCTGTATCCAATGGCCCTTGTCCTGCCCATCAACAAAATAAACAGCCATGTAGACCTCGAACCCAGGACCCTATACACCATAGTCACAGTAGTTAATCACCAAGCCATCACAGAAGTACAGAAGATTTATCAGCAGACAAGTCTTCACGATAGTAAAACCAAACTGAACCTGTGAAAGCAATCAGTATATAGACATATGTGCCTTAACCCACTACATAACATATATATGTGAACTGGAGTACAGCAGTAAGCCCAGAAGTCAGGTGTAATTATAATAGAGTGCTGAAGTCCCCAACAAAACACAAGGACCCCATACAGTGTATGTACACATGAAGCATGGATACCAGGCATACATATAAGGTGTAGTGAATAATAAATCAATTCCAAAAAGGAATTATAATCCAAAGTCTAATGTAAACAATGCTAAGCATTGCACAGGCCAGCTTAGGAGGTGTAAACAATGTGTAGGCCAGCTAACTCACTGTGCCCAGTGTTATACCCCTTTAACTAATGCCAGGTTTGCCCATAGTCTAGCCTTTTCAAAACTGACCAATCACGGAAAAGTTTGGGAAGTCAGCCCTACTTAAACCCAAGAGGTGGGAATACATCTCATAACTGGTTGTAGCTTCCCCTTGTAGGCACCAAGTCAGGAAGGGGAGAAGGTGTGCACTTTTGGTACAGCGCTGGTGCATCCAGGAGTCCAGAGTCATGGCAGGACTCCTTGTCAAAGACCATGATCAGAGACTGCTGCAGGGCCAGTACAAGGGCTCCCAATATAAGGTGGAGGCTTGGGAACATCTCGCCTGTGACCTCACCAGTGCCACTGGCATACTCCGAACTAGTGAGAAGGTCAGGCATCACTATGCCAACCTGAAGTGGCATAAGGGAGACCTCTTTGAGCAGTGGATCCAAGAGGCTAGAGCGGCAGAGTATGTTCCATTTGTGTGTATCACCCCACTATTTGTGTAATAATTGCCAGCTCAGGTATATCATGGATAGGTATGGCTAAATATTCCTCTTATGTCCCCCACAGCTGCAATGGAGTGGGCCACGAACCAGGAGGCCCATGTCAGTCACCTGGCGAGGCTGCGACGTGAGGCAGGTAAGTAATACTCATGCATTTACTGTCATAGGAAATAAAACTAAAAGTAGCAGTAAATTAATTGCCTGTATAAAACCTGTATTGTGCAAGGCAAGTAATGCATACACTAGAAAATATGGCAGGAATAGTCTCATATTGTTTGTATGTAAATAAAAGTGTAATAGCCTGACAATAAAGGTCTAACTGCTGGACTGCATGTGTATACTCTGGTATCATATGATAATGTAGATTTGCAAAGATGTAGTAGTACTGTTGTATTAAGCACTGTTACCCACACCGTGCACCATAAATTGAATGTTTAGGAATGCCTGTATATAACAGGTGTAATCCCCAGAGGCCATTTAGTACAACTGAGAGACACATAGAAAGAAAACAGGGAAAATGCAGACAACAAAACCTGAATAGCACATGCACCTGAGATGTGATCTGTTGTTCTTTCAGCACACACAGCCATGGCTTGAATCCTGCCAGTGGTAGTACTCTGCATACAGAATCATACCCCACAACTGCACAGATATGTCCAGAATGTCCAGTAAAGTGGCCCATATTGCTTGCCTGTCAACCTGTTCCCCTGGGAAATCAGTGGGATGATCCCAGTAGTATAGGCAAGGCAACAGACAGGAAATACAACTGATTGACACACATCTTTGAGAACAAATCTGGCACACTAGCAACTCCCCAATATCCTATGAGACTAAGAAGCCATGTATGTCTCATTTACACCCCAACTTGTCAAGCTGTGGTCAGAGTGTGTACAGTAACAGAGTGAGATGTATGTGCATAATAATAATGTGGAATCTGGTACTGTGTGTGGGAACATTCAGGTAGTGCTAATAAACATTCCACCCACAGGTCTGTCAGATACCAGCACTGTGCCCAGAAATACAAGAATGATACCCACTACTGGTACTGTTTACATTGGTATTGTATGGCAGTGTGACTGATGCAGTTGCTCTGAATAATGATATATTACACATCACTGTCACCCACACTGTCCTACAACATATAACTATCTAGGAAATCTGTATAAGAGTGTTATAATACAAGGTCAGAATGCAAAAGCAGAGGGGATTAATAAGACAGAAAGCAGATAAGAGATATACAGCAATATCTATATAGCAGACATGACTGTCATTGACAGAGTTTAAGTTGTAGCAGACACAGCCATGGTCTGAATCTTGAGAGTGGAAGTAGGCTGCATACAGAATCATACCCCACAACTGTACAGATGAGGCCAGAATGTCCAGTATATGGGCCCATATCTGCTGCCTGTCCCCTAATAAGTCTGTTGGATGATCCCAGATGTTTAGCCAGCAAACAGGGAGTACAAGTGATTGTCAAACATCTATAAACCTTTCACTGTAGCAAACCTGAAACTGTTAGGAGAGTAATAAGCCAAATATGTCCTATCTACACCCCCATGTTGTCAAGCTGTGACCAGAGTGTGTACAGTAACAGAGTGAGATGTATGTGCATAATACTAATGTGTAATCTGGAAGTTTGTGTGGCAACAGTCAGGTAGTTCTAACAAACATTACTCCCACAAATAAGTCGGATACAAACACTGTGCTGAGAAATAAAGACCATTATAACCTGTACTAGTACTGTTCACTCTGGTATTGTAGGGAATTGTGAGTGTTGCAGTTTCCCTGAATAATAAAGTATCACTGATCACAGGCACCCACACTGTGCTACATAATATAACTGTGTAGTAAAGCATGTATATATATATGTGTGTCAGGTCACTAAAGGCTGAAGAGGGCAATATTCTAGATATGACTCGGCACACCTGCATGTGGTCAACACATGGCCAGAGTCTGTGCAGAAATAGTTGGATAGATATGTGCACAACATCAACCCAGAATCTGGGAGTATGTGTAGAAACAGTTAGCTAGTGTTAACAAGCATTCCCTCCACAGGTATACCAGGTAAGAGGTGTATACTACAGGTAAAACCAGTTCATGTATAATGATGACAACAGCCATATCACTGTTCCAACTAAGGCTATAGGTTAGTATAGTAAGACATGTAAGGTACAGATAACAGCACTGACTAGGAATGTAATGTGTACTACAGGAATATACAAGTTATTAATTGGCATCTTTCACTCACCCCACCATATCTCCAACAATAATTAACATACCCACCCCAACTGGTATGTAATGACACCTATATTCTGATAATGTCCAATTGTTTGATAAATATTTTAATTGTTCCCATGCATGTGCTATAATGAATTATTCCAACATTGGTGGCATGGTGCCATCAATGTACTTGCATGCTGTTCTTATTAACACTATGGTCCCATATATGCATGTGTTCTGTTTGCTATGCAGCTGTTTCATATCTAGTGTCTGGGTTAATGGGAATATATATGCATGCTGTTATACCGAACCCTGGAATGTGTTGACTATTACTAACCCATATATGATGATGAAATCTAAACATTATAGCATGTTTGGGAAGGTCGGTCCCAGCGGACCCACCTGTCCCACTACAGCTGGCTGTGCCACCAAGAACCAGCATTTCTGGATCCCAACCTGGGACCTCCCTGTCCGTTGGTCCTGTACCACCTTCAGGTGGAACCACCTCAGGGGATGGGGCTCACCCCCCACTGGGAGTGGGCACGGACAGGAGCCTGTCACCCATCGCCATGTTGGGGTCATGGCGCATAGAGAGTCCAACCAACAGCTTGGTGATCTTCTACTCCAGCTCGAGGGCCATTTGTCACAGCCAGAGCATCAGTCTGGCTCAGCGACTCAGCCCCCAGCACAGCCACCATTGGGGCTGTGAAGGTGCAGTGGTGACTGCCCATGGGTGGGGACCTCAGTCCCACTGTTTCCACTAGGGGGCTCATGGGCTTCCAATTTTCCAACAACCCTCCCCATCAAGGTGTTTACCCCCACATGTGTCATATACCACCCCTGTATGCATTTTGTTTGTCTTGTCTGTTAACCTACCCAACCTACCTCCCCAAATATACCTACTACCCCTCCCCAACATCCTACTCTCACCTGAAAAAAGGGCAATCTGTTCCCTCCAAAAGATCTTGCCCCATACATTGCTGTCCATTTTGCACACGTGTCCACTGGACACATGTAATCTGGTCTAATTGGCCTCACAACTTATTATTGTTATCCTCACTCCCTCCTAGGGGTTTGAGTGTCCAAATCTACCTCCAAATTCAGTGTATATGCACAGCTGTTGCAGTAGAAGAAATGGGCAGCTATGGACTTTACCCATACCCTTCCTGCACATCTATAGCTATTTCTCCTACTGTCTTTCCCTCTTTGTGCCCCTTTTTCACTTTCCTATCAACCCTTTTTTCTTTTCTTTTCTTTTAAAGAAATTAGCACTGGGGTAAGCATGACTAAGCACTTTTAAGCAGCAGTAAGTGGGATTAAGCCTGTTTGCATGGGGGTAAGCAATGCCTACACTTTTTAAGCAATTTAGAAGCTAACTGAGTATAAGAAATTGTAACCGGAAGTTATCAGTGCTAACCTTCACGCAAACCCGCTTACAACTCTTCAAAAGTGCCTTAATCACTCTGTATCCAGTGGCCCTTGTTCTGCCCAGCAACAAAATAAACAGCCTTTGCAAGGCTCAAACCCCGCACCCTGCACCCCATAGCTAAAATGGGTCACCACTAAGCCATGTCAGATATACACAGCCCTGATGTTTTCATAAACATATCATCCAGCCCAGTCATTCAACAGTACAGGAAATGTATTTCAACATGTAGATGTATTTGTGTGGCTGTGTGTGTGTGTGTGTGTGTGTGTGTGCACACATACATACATATATATATATATATATATATATATATACACAAATGCCTACATATATATATATATATATATATATATATATATATATATATATATATATATATCTAAATATATACAGCAAGTTATATATATGTAAGCATATATATATATATATATATATATATATATATATATATATATATATATATATCTGTAGGTATATATGGACACAGTTATATTTATGTAAGCAGGTATATATATACGGACATACATCTGTAGATAACAATGGGAAAATAACATAAACATACATCTCCACTTGCACTGTTAATGGGGTTGAGAGGCCCCAAACAATATACATCTTGTACAAATAGGTATATCCACCACAGCCAAACACTACCAAGTGTTGCAGATCCCATAACCCGGACCTGACATGACATGGGCATCCCTAGGATACATATAAATAGACACATATATGCAGATATAAATATACACACACATACACACACACACACATATATATATATATATATATATATATATATATATATATATATATATATGGGTCTACTTTCATAGACCGAACGTACGAATCACCGACACACATTTTCCCCACCCCAAACAACCGACAACACACCACACCGACAACTCAACATACCGAACACCAAAACACCGACACAAAAAACGCCAAATACACATTGCACACAACAACATATCCACTAACCTTAACCTAAACCCTAACCCTAACGTCCGACACTACCGCACACTTACCCAACCAGCACCTAACCCTAACTCACTTAACACACCCCTAAATCTCAACACCGTACTATTGCACACTCACCCTACCTGCACCCTAACCCTAACTCACTTAACACACCCTAAAACATTCAGCCCATCACTATCGCACACTCACTCCACCGCATTCTAACCCTAACACACTTAACACTACCCTACACAGCTCTACGTCACTTCCACACACTTACCTCACCGAACCCTTAGTCCGACACCGCCGCACACTCACATTTTCCACACTCTATCCTATTATCCCTCAGTATCGTACACTTACCTGTCCGCTCCCCAATACTTCATCTGTCACTTTCGCACTTACCGTATCGCTCACACGCTGCCGTTGTCGGTCTCTCAGCCGCGGGATATCGCTGTAACCTACCTGTTCGGTCGTTCCGTCTCGGTCTTCCGGTGTCGGTAAAGTGGCGGTCTATGAAAGTAGACCCATATATATATATATATATATATATATATATATATATATATATATATATATATATATATATACACACATATATATAGATATATATGTAACTACACATACACACACACAGATATGTATAGTAAGATACATATGTAGTAGGTGCACACAATATGGAACAGCCACTATTCCTACAGTTACCACCTTACCAGCTGGAGACTGTATGAGCCACACATACAAATGACAATCATCGCCTGCAACATATACCCACAGAGAAATCAAAGGATATAACACCATACACAGGTTTTCATAAATGGGAAAGCTTTATTTGTGTATTATTACAGTTGTATATGCCATGTGGTATAGCTATTTAGACACGGATATCCATATAAACTGATTAATGCAACTGTGAAACAGTTATACTAATACAGTAGTCTGGAAAAGTTAACAAATGTTGCTGTCCAGGCCAAGGCCATCAAGTATTGCAATAGTAAATACAGACTGGGCCACAGGATACCAAACAATCAACAGTAAGTAATGCAGATGTATAGTTCAGCAGCCTCTATCTACACTCTGTAGACAATCCCTAGGGGGTAAAGACATCACTTGACAAAATTGGATGTAACTGTTACATAACAAGGCACAACTGACACTATCACAAGCACACTGACAAACAGAACAGTCTGTATGGCAGGTGGAAGTAGGCCTGCATTTAACCAAGGTGGATTGCCTGATAATGTACATCCATATACATTAAGGCAGCTCACCCCTGATGGTCTTCAGGACTTTGGGCTTTCCAGGATTCTGTAGTGCTCCCTTATACATATATGTATATTTAGATATATGTATATATAGATATACGTATATGTATCTATATATATATATATATATATATATATATATATATATATATATAGCTATATATGTATGCACATCCTATGTGTACAGATATACCTCGTTATGCTAGTATATATGTAGATATCAATAACTATATGTGCATACATATCTATTCTGATATACCTACTACTGTCAATATATATGTAGATATCCATACGTATATGTGCATATGTATCTCTATCTGTATATGTGTAGACATATATTGCTCTATATATGTATATATCTGGGTGTATATTTGTATAGCTATGTGCATATACATATCCGGCTATGTTATGTATATTTGTATGTCTATATAGATATCTGGATAATTATATGTACATATATCTTCACCATATGTCCTGAACATGGAGTATATCCCTACCTCTGTCCCTATAGTCCCAACTTCGTAGTGCAAGGGGATGTCGGGTACATATAGCAGGTATATTTGTAGACTATTGCTACTGTAATAGGGAGTGTCTTCACAAACATGGTGTGTGTGGGAGGTCACATCTGCTTTTAACATATGCATCATTGGCTACTGACAGACATCCTAAGGACATCATAGTACAGTACCACTGCTAGCCCGTAATGCTCCTGTGGACTATAGCAGAGGTAATGGCCAATATATGTGGACAGTCTGACACACTCTGGACAGTCCAGAGGTATACACATAACCCCTTACTGCAAGACATGTGGACCAATCCTGACAATGTGGTTGTTAACAGCCATGTAGATGGGTATAACTCGTAACTACTGGTATACATGTGCCCCATAAGTTATCCATACACACATTCCTGCCTGTCCTGCCACATAATAACTGCTGGTACAGAGGTGACATGGCCACATACTACCCACTAGATATTGACATACATCTGTACAGCATCCCACTGCTCTGTCTGACATACATGACTGTTATGATGGCCCAGCAGAAGTACATCTGGCAAGTATCTGGACATTACATCTCACTGGGTAAATACACTAAGCTGCTAGGCATGTAACAAAGCACTGTGCAGGCAGACCGGCTCAACACTACCCTACATTTCCTATGGGGGAATGCACATGTACCTGCATATATAGCAGGCTCTGCAGGCATGCCACAGCACAGAGTAACATGCACCTGTGTGAAAGTGCATAACCACAAACAATGTGAACACAGCCACAGCCACATATGGTATGCTAGCGTATTATTACAATATATGGACTATCTGTTCAACATCAACCTCATATGTGCCACTCGCACACTAACCCTACATATACTGGGCCACTACACAGTGTGCTTCAATGCCTGTCTGTGGTATGGGACATGTGCATGTATGGCCCTATAAACATGTCAGCCAAAAGTGTAACATACAGTCGAGCAGCATAACATCAGATAGAACTGGACTAAGAACAATGACATCTACCACAGTCTGTGCACAGGCCAAGGTACATATTAACAATATACACACTGCTGACAATCACCATAAGTACATAGACCTCAGTACTGTACACACAACCACAGAATGTCCAAGTTATGTCATCAGATATAACCCCTACTATACATAACATGTGTAGCAGTCTGATATCTCACTGGCTTGTTATCAGATATGATGTCACTAATTATGGTGTACAGCACATATGCACCCCTTACTGCATGACATATGAGCAAAGGTTGACAGGGTTGTCGCTGGAAGCACATATACAGGGCCAATATTGACATGTTGCTGTGATAACCTCATACTTTTACTGTTGTAACAGGGTTTGCTGCAACATATGTCCTATAAGGGATATGAAGTCAATAATTCGCATGGCTGTCACTATCTACAGACTGCAATCCTCACAGTACCTTCTACAGTTCACAGTTAGGTGCTCTGTGGGTAACACCTGAAACAAAATGCACCACACACTGGCCACTCTGCAGATGACCCATCAGATGGGTGTTCCCTCATAAACATAGGACTGACATGGCAGGTATGAAAACATGTAGGACAGCCATATCCACACACACCCTATTAAACCAACATTACTCCAAATGCAGTATAGCAGCACTTACAGTCTGTAGTCAAGTCAGGCACATCCCCCTCCTGTGTGTTGGCCTGTTTCCACAGTGTATTATGTTAGAGGTAAATCCCCAATCCTTCTGAGATGCTGTTTGCCAAACAACAGACCGAGTTCCTGCTCACAGTGAATGAAAGGCCCAACATCAACATGATGTTCCTAGATACTGGTGTGTGTTTCCATGCAATTGGCTATGGGAATGTTATCACAACTGTTACACACGCAATCAGCTAGAGGAGGGCTTCAATTCGTGCAGAGGCCATCAGCTGATCCTGAGCATCACTTAAAATACACATGCTGCTGCCTAAGCAATGCAGGTGTAAGTCTCCACATCCACCAGAGAGGGAGTGAGAGAGGCAGACAGAGACACAGAAAAGCCAGGGAGGGGTGGGAGAGTAAAATTTAAGCATGTGTGTGTCACACGCCTACAAGTACAGGGTATTAAACCCCTGATGACTATGTAGTGCTATCACATGTCCATGCAGTTATTGGATGCACCACATAGGTTACATGTTGGGGAACCCTCAGAATGTATATGTGATGTTGAGTGACATCTGAAACAGGGATATGGTAGCTATGTGGTAGGTATAGTACACGTGCCTGTCTGCATGAACAGGTGTCAGCGTCAACACAGTCACACTCTCACAGGGATGCACACACATTGACACACTTGGCAGGGCCAGGAATACAACTCATCACTAGTGGGATTGTCACAACACAGTACTGTGCAGGTATCATATGCACCACAGGGGTCATACAGAGGTTATATGTGCAAACGGTATGTTGAGGTGTCTGACATCAGACAACATGCTTCAGTATGTCAGTGGTGGTTGTAGTGATTGTGAATGTGGTCATACACATCATACACCACACACAGACACAGGTACCAGTACTGACATGCATGGGTGCACTGGCTATATAAGGCCAGGTGATGGATATACCTTGGATCAGGCTACATGACAATGGTCTGCAATGTGGCTCAGGGGTTTAGTGTCTGGAGTTGCCCACACAGGTGGGTATTGTATTCACCATCCAGTCACCTGGGTGACTATTGCATGTGGCCTATGCTGTGCATTGCTTTGCATGTATGTGTTCCTTAGTCCATGATATGGACAGTGTCTGGGATGTGCACAACTCCCACGTGCATGTACAGTGACATGTGGACCTGTACCTGGGGTGTCTGGCCCATGTTGTGTACACAGATTGCTATCATCAGATGTGCCAGTCCTGGCCTCATGTGGCGGGAACTGTTAATGGACAGCAAGTTGACCCTGCATCTACATTGATAGCATGATACTGGTATTCCCTGGTGTCAGTAGCATCTGTCCATACAGGGCTTGTGTTTTGGGCATAGTATGTCCTTTGTGGATCACATTTGATGGCACCACAGGTGTTGCAGGTGCCCAGTGGGGAACATGAGGGAGGTGCACTGTTGGCATGTACATACCTATTGGACTGATGGACAGGGTGCCATGCCTTCTGTAGCCCATTGCAATCACACCATGGTTGCTATCAGTGTGCAATATGCAGGGTACTACCAACATAGCAGCTGTTGCCTAGACAAGTGTGTGTGTGTGTGTGTGTGTGTGTGTGTGTGTGTGTGTGTGTGTGTGTGTGTGTGTATGAGACATGGGTTGAGAGTGTTCCCTGGGTAATGCAAGGGTTGCTAACATTGTTCAGCTGGCATTGATGTCACATTTAGGGGTATGGATTTTCATCCCAGCCTCTCGGCTATTTCACATCTGTTATCCTGGTACGGTGGACATTGTGATATATACTTGGCGCACCATATAAGAAGTTTGCAAAACCCGGCCCACATTGAGTCCTGTTGTTACACACTCACACTCACCTCCACACAGGATACGAATGATGAACACAGACACACACCTGTCATGTCTGGGATTAGATCTCCTACTTAACTAGTATACTACACTACAGCACTATGCTGTTCTAGGACACACCTTGGAGATTACTGGAGTACTCATTCCCCAAAAGATGTATTTCACAGTGAATGACATCAGAAGGATTACCAAAGTAGGGCATTTGAATTGTACTGAGTGTGGCTAGCCTAAAATGCATTGCTCCCTACACTGACATAGAAACACACACAAAACATCATGTGTGGGAATAGAACCCCTACCAGAGTTCTATATCACACTACAGAATGATGCTGTTATAGGACGCACCATGGGGATTGCTAGAGTGCCCCTTCTCCAAAGGTGTATATCACGGTGAATGACATCAGCAGGATTGCCAAAGTAGGGCATTTGAATTGTACAGAGTGTGACTAGTCTAAAATCCATTTCTTTCTCTCTACACACACGCGCGCACACACACACACACACACACACACACACACACACACACACACACACACACACACACACACACACACATACACACACGCACACACACACACACACACACACACACACACACACACACACACACAAACAATCACCAAGTCTGGGATTAGAGCTCCTGCCTAACTATTTTATCACACTACAGTTGTATGGAACATGCTACAGAGTTTACTGGTCTACAAACTTCCCAAAGGTGTATTTCTAGGTGGATGACATCAGCAGCCTTGACAAAGTAGGGCATTCGAATTGTAGGAAGTGTGAGTAGCCTAAAAGGAATTGCTCACTACACAGACAGGGACAGGCACACACATACTTGCCAAGTCTGGGATTAGAACTCCTACATAACTATTTTATCAAACTACAGCAGTACACTGTTAAGGGACGTGCTACGGAGATTACTGAGCTACAACCTTCCCAGAAGTGTATTTCTAGGTGGATGACATCAGCAGCCTTACCAAAGTACAGCATTTGGATTGTAGGGAGTGTGACTACCCTAAAAACATTGCTCTCTACACACACAGAGACAGACAGACGCACACACACACACACACACACTCACACAGTTTCCGTGTCTGGGATTGCAACTCCTATCTAACTAGTTTATCACACTACAGCAGTACACAGTTATAGGACGTGCCACGGAGATTACTGGACTACAACTCTCCCAAAGGTGTATTTCACAGTGGATGACCTCAGCAGGCTTGTCATAGTAGGGCTATGGAGAGGGCAGTGTGTGTGCATGGGCCATAACCCATTCATCTAGCGGTTGACACACCACATGCGGGCACACACAGGGTCACATTTCACAGGTACATGTATACAGCTGCTAGATGATTACTTCCTTGTACAATCATGTTGCACAGCTAGCACTTGCACCACATAGTCTGTAATGCTGACAGATACAGAGTTAGTATCTACAGTGAGTGACATTTGAACCTCATGTGGTTGTGGCCCTTTGGCTGTGTGCTGGGTGGGACAGGCCTGAATGGCTCCTTGTCACAGTCACCCTCTTCCACACATCTTTGTACATCTACCTTTGACTTATTATAGTGCGTTGTCCTTAGATATATGTCTGTATTCCTATCCACTGTGTGTGCAAAGCATGAATGATGCATACCGCCAGATATGACTGGTCCACTGGTGTTTGCAGACATGGCCTTCATTTGTTTAAGTGTGTGAACATGCCCAGTATGACCTTTCAGTATGTTGTTGACTGACATTGTCTTCATTTCTCTTAGTGTGTGAGCATGCCCAGTATGCCCGTCTGTATTGAATGTGTGGATCAAGTCCAGGTAGTTTGTACTGCAGTGCAGACCTTTGTGTTGTACACATACAGGTAGCATACTGTTTCTGCAGGGTATACATCAATCATTTGGCAATATGGGGGCAAACTGTCCAGGGGATAGTGTGTACTGTAGGTGATTGTGTCTATGCTGCTTCAGCTGCATGGTACTGCTGTAAGCAGAGATATTCAGACGTGCACTGTTATACACAGTGATGTTTTCTGTCCTCATGTACTGTCAGGTGGACATTGTTGCTCACAGTGATGTCTTAGGGGACAAGGGTGACTGCGGCTGTGTCCGGTATTGTGGGTAGACACCTACATATTCATGGTAAGTTATGCCATTCTGGAGGGGGAGCTGCGGACACTTAGTGCTGGGTTTGTGTATCCGGTTCAACACCGTTGTGCAGTACTAGCAGAGGATCCCATACTTATATGCCCAACAGCATGACAGTATGGGCTTATCTTGCTGTGGGAATGCTTCACAGCTGTACAGATTTGCACAGGTCAGCCAGGGGCAGGGGCCATGGGTCAGGACATTTACCCTACTGTGGTGTATGGGCAGGTGTGTAGCCACCCATGTATGTGTTTGCAGCCAGGGATAGTGTGTGCACACAGCTTGGCGTCAGACCCTGCACATTCCATGCTGCCCATGCTTCCACCCATGCTGTTATTATAACTTCTTCTGTACATTATGCATACATTCTCTGATACTTTCCCTAAGGGTATCGCCCCATCACAGGTGTGTGTTAGTGTTGGTCCACAGTTCATGTAGTGGGACATGGTGGATATGTTACTGTGATTTGTCCGCATGGCCTTGCATATGGCTTATGTGGAGTGAGTTATGTTGTTATTTGGGTGCCTGTGACATAACATGCATTTGCAGTACATGTGAGACACAGGTCTTTGGGCAGATGCCTGTGGGGCATTAGGTGTTGCTGCATGTCAAATGTGGCAGGTTGTTGCATTCTGTAAGTCCTACAGTCCCAGACCACCATGCAGTATATTCCCCTGGGGTGACGGGGTAGGTGTGATAGGTGTTCATGCCAATACCTCCTAACAATCTTGCTTAGGTGATGTGGATACTGGCAGGGTCATACCTACTGCTAGGGTCACACCTGCATTTGACACCTGCACTGCATGCTACAGTCTTCTGCTATTGCCATAGACTGGTGGGGTCTTACTGTACCCATTCCCCACAGCAGGGATATGACCAGAGAGGTGCCTGTGGGTGGTGTTTGCATGAGCTGAGTGCATGTGTGCAATGGACACTACTTGTATCTGACACACAGATATGCACTGGGCATTCCAGTTATGCTTGCATGTGCAGGTACATCAGCTGTTTCCAAATACATCTGTCCTACCTCCTTTGTGGTCTGCGAGTGTTTGGGCAGACAACACCAGTATCCCCTACTACAGGACCAAATAATGTTATGCATACTTGTATGTATGTTTCCAAGGGTGAGTCCATTTCACAGTGACACAATATATACTATATGCCTGGGGTAATTTCCCCTGTGTACTGCTTGCATATGTAGACCAACAGCCATGCCATGTCAGTCTTTCAGATGGTGAAACATATTACCACCATACATTTGCAATGGCTTACTGCTAGCTTGTGTTATACTGATGGGTATTGTATTTGGCACTGCAGTTGTGAGGACTTGCCCTATCATCAGTGGTAGTGGGCAATGGCTACCAGGATTACCTCAACATGCATACATACCGACCACTCTCACATGATACGGGCACACACATACCTGCATATTGTGCAGATGCTACAACCTATCCTGCTACCTTAGCCACCTCTGTGCATCTGTGCTCCACTGGTATTAGACCTGCACATACATGTTACTACATTTCTACATAGGGTTGTGGGGGGCACACCTGACTGTTACGATGTGTGTACATCACATTGGAGGGGCACACCAGACAGTTACTACATAAGTAAGTAGGGTTGGGGAGAGCACACCTGACTGTTTCTGCATACCTTCACAGGATTGGGGGGCACACCTGACTATTTCTACAATTCTACACAGGATTGGGGGGGCACACCTGACTGTAACTACATTTCTACGTAGGAAGGGGGGGTACACCTGACTATTTCTACACTTCTACACAGGATAGGGGACACACCTGACTGTTACTACATTTCTACTTAGGATGGGGGGGGCACACCTGACTATTTCTACATTTCTACACAAGATTGGGGGGCACCCTGACTGTTACTACATTTCTATGTAGGATGGGGGGGCACATCTGACTACTTCTACATTTCTACACAGGATTGGGGGGGCACACCTGACTATTACTACATGTATACGTAGGATGGGGGTGCACACCTATTTCTACATCTCTACACAGGATTGGGGGGCACACCTGATGTTATTACATTACTACATAGGATGGTGAGCATAACTGACACTTGTACACATTTACTATGACTGTACTGGTATGTCAGGTACTCCATTTCATTCTGTATTCTAACCTATCATGCTGACTAGAGGCATACCAGTGTACTACAGATCTTATCTTTGATTTACCTTTATATTAGTTTCTGACTTCTACCCTTCAGAACTAATATACCACTGCCTGACTTGGAGAGTCAGTTAATTCTTATCCCATTCCTTTCTTTTACAAATTTATCAGTTCTTTATTTTACCATACAGATAGCTTTTTAAAGTGTCTCACAGAATGATATCTGTGACCTTACCATTATTAAATTCCATTAATTGATCTCTTTTAAAAAAACATTCATTAAAGCCTTTTATTTTAATTACATATGCTTGGAGTCTTTGGTAGAAAGTTAAATTATGTAAACTTAAAGTTAATTTGAATGCAATTGCATTGTGATTTGCTAAAGGGCAATAAACTATCATGCTAGCCTCTGTTTTGGAATATAAAGCATTAGACACCAATGCCAGCTATGCTAGTTCTCCTAGATTACCTTCCTACAACTGTTTTCCCATTCCCATTGCCTTCCTGTTTAAGCCCGGGGGCACGCAGCGCAAACCGAGTGCTCAAATGTGCACAAAGCTGCTATTTCCTGGTTTAACTTTTTTTTTATACCTTTAAAACCCGGTGCCTGGCATGCATACCCACTTAGGCAATGTAAAAAATGCTAGGTAGACTCAGACACACCCCCTTGCTTAGCTATGCTTAGCTACTAGCAATCCTGAGCCACAGGGCTCCAATCCACTTACAGTATGCCTGACACCCCCCCCCATGATGTCAGCTAACTCCTAGGCTTGCACCAAGCTATTTCTACTTTTACACTGTTGGGGCCTGACTAGCATGCTGGGGAAAACTGGGATTCACTATCATTCCCTTCCTTTGCATAGGATTGCTGCTAATGCATAGTTACATGTCTCTCACTGAGCCTCCCCCCTTAGCAACCACTACTCACTGGCCATGTTATCTTCTGCCTGCCATTGACTTTCATGGCAGAATAGTGACTTTAGTTAGAATTTTTATTTTAGGTTTATTTTATTATTTTCCCCCGATCCCGTTTGCACGCCACTGCCCTATGCTTAAACAGCCAAGATCGGCAAAAAAAAAAAAAAAAATTTAATTTTTTTATTTTTAGGCTGTTTTTAATGCCAATGGCCTTATACTTGGCCATTGGCATGCTTCCTGACTGATATGCAGCCTTTATTTGGAGCTGTCACAGCTCCGTTTTGGATTTTGCAGACATGTACTCGGTTACTATCCGAGTACATTTCTGCAGATTACACTACTCCTGCAGGGCTGGTTTCAAACTCCTTGGATTGCAAATTCACCTCATTTGCATGGATTTCTCCTGCAAATGGGGTGATTTGCATACAGGGGCTTAGTCCTTGCAGGACTAGTGCACAAGTGCTCCCTGCATGCTGTTCCTGGATTGCTTGGCAGACATATTGCCTGCTGGAGCTCCTGCACTAATCCTGCATGCTTTGCAAGGCATGCAGAATCTGGGGGATTGTTATAACAGAGGTAAAATTACTTGCATACTTGTGGAGCTTTCCCTTCCCAAGCTTCTTGGACCCAGGTGTCTAAGATTCCCCTCTTTCATTGTTTCAGGTCATCATGGTGGAGATGACACTGCTCACCTGTGCAGGGGATACCAGTAATACTGATGAGTTCAATAGCCAGCTGGTCGCAGGCCTCCGCCTTGCACTCTGAGCCCTGGAAGCCTCCCTGCAGCAGTCAGTCATCATGGTTGGTAACTAGGAGTCCAACCATAATCCTGAACTCCAGAATACCCCAATGCTACACCTGAAAGCGTGCACCTTCACCAACACCAGCCATAGTAACCGTCAGAGACAGAACTCTAATGGATTCTGCTGTATTCCCACCTGTTGAGCATAATATAGGCTGTTTTCCCACCCTTACACATTATTGGACAACATTCAAAAAAGTGCTGCATCACTTAGCACCTCACAAACTGGCACAGCTGAGCTGAGAAGGACAAAAACTCAAAGAATCATAGTCTTAGTGGAGCTTAGCAGTGCGCAAACAAGCCAAGCAGAGCCAAGCAGTGTATAAAAATTGGCAGCCGTCACCTTGTTTATGCAGTGCTTAGCAGGTCTAACATCAGACTGTCCTAAATTGTAAATCTAATTCTATTTTTGATTATCACAACTCGCCATAGAGAAACAGCAACATGTCATATGATCAGTCTGTAATATGCACCTCCTTTTCAATTACTATCATTATTATTATTATTATTAGTAGTAGTAGTAGTAGTAGTAGTAGTAGTAGTAGTAGTAGTAGTAGTAGAATGATTCTCAGGTTTATTATTTTGCTTTGTTTATCCTTTTTCTAGTCTCACATTTCTCATGTCATGCATGTTGTGTGCCACCAGAAACAGATACCATGTCCCCTATTAGATTTCTTATGGTATTTATAATCAAATAGAAAAAGCCATTGGCGCTTCACTTTTACCCATCATTTAACCCAAATGAGATATTATTACATTCTTTTGAACTAGACAGTATCTTCTTTCTGCCATAATGACATCCTCTGTCTGTATGATTTTGTCAGTAACCTTTTAGTGGTATATTTCTGGTCTGTTACTCAGGTGCATAATCAGATAACGCTAAGTGGCTCTGTAACTTTTTGTGTGCTGTCATATCACATGCATTACTCAAGACTGCACAACTCATTTTCCTAGCAGTTTGTTGGTCTATGATTCCACTTATTCAGTTAAAAAAACTATATTAGATGCCTCACAACACTATCTGCTTCAAAACAACAAAACAAGTCTGATTTTATAAAGAAAATTAGCACATCTAGGAGGAGCAAGGCTAAATCAGAGGGCCAAAATCATGGCGCTATGAATAAATCAAAGCAGATGAGAGGTATGCAGTACCATACTATAACACTATTCTAATATTTAAATATATATATATATCTATATATATATATATATATATATATGGATTTCCTTTCAAATATCGAAAGACTAGAATCCTGAATGTTATTTTCGCAAGAAGAAATTAATGAAAGTTGAAGTCCTGAACCATGGACTTTTTCCTCAGGGAAAGTAAACACTTTCCCATCATGGGGAAATATGCCCTTTTCCCCACTATAGTGGAATCCTGGAGTTGGTATATAAAGCTGGGGGTTGTGGGGGGGGTGTAGCCCCCCACCTAGGTGGGTTTCAGATGGTTCAATCTGTACTGTGTAGTTTTGGGCAAGTGTTTACTTACCATTCTGGTTCAGGATTTTAACTTTTGTTATTTTCGTCTCGTGAAAATAACGTTCAGGATTCTGGTCTTTCGATATTTGAAAGTAAAGCCATATATTTATATATATATATATATATATATATATATATATATATATATATATCTATGAGTTTACTATCAAAATGATGAGTGTAGGTTCGGCGAACACTGATTGTTGAATGACATTTGGCTGACTCCAGTGTTGCCAAAACCTACGAGTTTTCGAGTCAACAATTCAGCAAATACACTATGCATTCAAACATATGCGGTCGATCTTAGGACTAGAGAACACAGTACTGTATGGATTGGGAAATTTACCCTTTTCTCCACTAAAGTGTGATCTCAGAGTAGGAATATATCATTTTCAGGTGGTGTGGGGGGCACTGTCCCCCACTGGAGGTACAGGAGGGCTTTATTTTAAAATGTGGAGAAACTATTCAATACTCCAAGAAGTTAATATCTCACTTATTTTTAACTGTTTCCAATACTGCTGCATAACAGTTTTAAGAACTATACTGCAGAAGGTATTTTAAGAAAATTAATCTAAACTTTCATTTGAACTTGAGTTATGTAATGAAGACATTTAAGCATTTCTACAACTGAAGCACACAGCCCTTACATCTTGTTTCAAAAGTAATATAAAATAGCTTTGTTTATACAGAAATACATGCACTGCTGCCTCTGCTTTTATGGCCAGCCTTCACACTATGCATGGTTATGTTTGCCTTTCAGCAGGCTGATTTCTAACCTGCAAAGGAAACAGCTCCATGGTTATCAAGAAATGGACTTGTGCACATTCTGTACTTTAATATCTAGTGTTGAGCATGCAAACCTTGCATTCCCTATGCTATTTCTTTACTGTTGATATGCCCATAAAGGCAGGATCCATTCCTGTCTTGGTGGTCTGGGAATCTGGATTGACTACCCCCAAGACCTTGGGCATTTGAATGATTTAAAATGGACACCTGTCAAACATAAATTCTCTCCAGATTGCAAATCTACTCATTATTCCTGCCCTGTGCAGGCTGCATTTTCCTTTTAGTCTTATCAACTTTTCTGATAGCTAATGCCTGTACCTGCATCACTACAGGGTAAGGAATGCATCACCTGGCATAAGATAGTTTCTCTGCTTGTACAGTCTAAGTTCATGCCCCAGTCAGTGCTGCTGTCATAAGGCTACTCACTGATTGCTACCAATATTGCAGTAATAAACTGTCTTCCTTTCCTCCAAAAGTGGTAAGATGGTAGATGCCACTCACTGCCACCATTTTCTTGTTGGTTTCTTCAGTACCCAGACTTGATAGTTGAATTTAGGTAGTCTGGGTCAGAGCCAAGGCTCCAGCTATCATCTCCATGGAACTGATGAAAAAGACAAAATGCAGTGTCTGCTAATATTAATATTAATATTAAAAAAGAAAAAAAAAATGGTTACAAAGATGTACTGAAATAATTTGTGTACAGGATGTTGAAAACAAATAGGTATATAAATGAAAAAGGTTTGTGCTAAAATACTACAGAAAACATATTGGTCTGCATAACTGTAATAGAAGCCAGTAACAAAGTGTGCAAGAGCAGATCCAGCGTAAGGTAACTGATGAGATGTATTTATTGAAATTCAAAATTTTCTTATGCCTAAAACACAGCTGCACTCATTCCATTAGCATATGCAAACAATTAACTTGTGTACTAACTCATGAAGTACAAATTTTCGAATGTAAACTGTGCTAATTAAACTTAGAAAGCTATGCTGCTCAAAATGCATCATTAAAGAATAATAATATAAAAAGCTAGAACAGTACAATTCATAGTATGACAACCAGTTGTATGCTTCTGTGATATTTAGTCAAACTGGAGGAGTTGAAAGCTTGGCATCTGGACACAGCCCTGGATAAATAATAAGTTTTATGATAGTGATAGCGTAAATGGAAAACTGTGCTCAATTAATACATTTAAATGTGATGATGCCAGAAATAGTTTTCAACAGGAAGACATCCATAATTATGCTGAAGATAAATAATCCTTTTTCAAGTGTTTACCAATATACATAACTTAAAAATGGACACATTAACAATGGATATGAGAGGGACACAATTCAACATTGTTAGAAAGGGGGTGGTGTGATAATAATGTTGATAACATGCTGAGTTGAGATTATAGCGAGCAAGTACAGTCTATACATTATGCTATATTTGCATACAATGCAGTTATTGAATATGACATGTATATACAGGGAATGTATGTGCAATAGTTGACTGTATTGTTGTATCCTCCACTACATCCTCTATAAATAAGGCATGAGCTGAACAGAAAGAACATGTTTTAACATTTGTGATTGAACAACCACAGATAGGGGGATATATTACATTGATATATGTCTTAGACAAGCATGTGTTTTATATACATGTGCATCACATACAGTAATATAATAGCAATCAAATTACACAAGTGACAAATAACACATGTCTGAAGACATTGCAGATGCCTCCATTTGTAAATGGAGCTCATCTAATACAGGATTATACTGGGCATGCTCACTAGACATTAGCATGAACAATGCCATAACAGCATTCAAATAACTCATACATATATATTATTTGTTTTAATAACAAATAAATAAATACAATTTAAGAAAAATAACGTCATGCAGTATTGTTTCTATAATCTCAATACATTCATAGAATGGTACTCTTGGGTGGAATTAAACAGCAAGCAATGTAAGCCCACTGGCTTCAAATGAATATGAATCACATGCTCCACAGTCAAAGATTGTACAAAGTTGTGAGACTTGACCTGTGTGAAGTCATTATAACATATGATTGAGATGCAATTTGTATGAGACAAAAGCACAGCAGGAGGTTTCTTGCATTGTAATTGAAGACATTATAAAACTTGTAGATGTCATTTATGAATAACAGCAGTAGGACATACAATGTTCGCAGTCAGCCAAGGGTCTATATCATTTAATTGAAATATATATTCATGGAACGCATATTCATTGAACACTAAACAGTGAAAATAATTTCTGTGTACCTCAGACTTTTTTCCAGAGTTAGGGTGTACTTGGTCACCACCACAACTTTGCCCTTTCCTTAATGTAGTTCTATTTCAAAGTTGGTATATATAGTTGAGAGTGTGGCACCCCCCACATTGGGGATCATGGGAGGTGAAATCCCCCTACTTGGGTGGGTTTGATTTAGTGTGGTGTGTGTTCCACAGTGCTGGTGGGTGAGTGGTTCATAACCCTGGAGAAAAGTACAAGGTTCGCTGAAATGATTTTCACTGTTTAGTGTTCATTGAATATGTATTCAACAAATATATATTTCGATTAAGTGATATAGACCTGTCACCCAATGTGAGGTTTGAACACCTGACTAAGGGATGACAGATGCTAAATGACACTGGAAAGATTGAATGGACCACAGTGCCACTGGTGCTACATGTGGGCAATATTTTGATCTTTGAAGCCAATACATCAATTTTCTTTCTGCAAGAGAGATGTGTACCTGTCATTTCTTAAAAATGCTGTTGCTATATGTGTGCTTCTCATACAACATTGCCTGCTGCTAGGTATACCCAGACATTCGAGATGAGTAATACAGTCATCACTGTAATGAGAGAAGGGCAATCAGGCACAAAACCTGAATAATCACAGATTTGAACATATTCATACTGAGCAAACATACACAATGTAGGCTCATGTCCTCATGCCTCAGGAAAAGCCATAGCAGTTCTCATGGGAAAGGCAGATGTCATCCCATTGCATCATCATAATCAAAGAAAGCATTTCTGTTTGAAAAATGAGCAGAAATCACAGTAATAGGAATTCACATCCATACATGTACACATCAGGTAGCATGTGCACAGACATTGTGATGCAAGTGAGTCTAAGGATTTATGGCTGGATTTGAATGGACCACCTAAGATCATAAGGTACATAACACTACTTGAATTGCAAACACTACACAAGATGTTCTTTTACAATTGTGTCAGTGCACATTTGAATGGGTGACATCGCCATTCTTCCATACATTGATCTTCTTATAAAAATATACGAAGATTGCTGAACAAGTAGTTAAAATGTATACTTATTATATTTTAACTTGATTGTGTTTTCACATGAACATGTGCTCATTAAACATTATTATTTTCACACAAACACAGTCATGTCTGTGTTAGAACCCTAGGATTCCAGGGCATTCACAAGGCACAGTTCAGATTCTTATCTCTATGTGCCACACACATTATATTGTAAAGTTAAAAAGGAAGTTACCCATACACTGTATGTGATATAGTATCAATTGACATTACAGGTGCAACAGAAGAAATTCCTGACCTTTGTCCTATGTAACTTGCAGTTAGATGTGTGGATTGCTGTGATACTGCCAAGAGGGCAGATAATCTTTCCTTACACACTATAAAATAAAATATTTGAACACTGCACCTCATTGCTTCTCTTTATTTTGTGAACATTATTCCCAAGTCTATGCTTTTCTAACAAGACTGCTGTGTGCTTTATCTTGCAGTTGATATGTTTCAATGTGTAATCTACTTCCTCAGAATTGCAGGCACAATAGTATTCAGTGCCAGAAGATGTCACCATAAGCAATTCATATAAATGTTAGAAATGTTCCTCTCCTAAGTCAGTCAATGGAGATCACAAAACTTCTTGTCAGTACCTTCTCCCTGACACACCTTGATTTTTACTGCAATCAGAGTATTCATTCACACTTGCAAGCCTTTAGCAGGTAACACTTCTCAGTGTTCATCCTTGCAGATGTAGGGTGTGTGCATGCAACTGTACAGGTCCTTACACCATGTTTTTATTCTTTACACTTAATACAGATTTTGAGCTTCAAGAATTCTAATGAGTTTCACCTCATTTGCATACTCACAGTGCATATAGTGCTGAGTCTGGACTATAGCAAGGTAATTGTGTAGATAATAAATGTGTATTGTGGTTGGGTAGACTGTTTATCCAGAGAAGTGGATGTTGCTAATTGCTTGAAAAAATTGTTTATAGTGTCACAACTAACGTGATGCAAATGTAAGTTGCTGTTTTTTTTTTCACAAAATGCTATATTTCACCCTTAGCAACAGATTGCATTTCACAACACACTCATAACTTAGTGTATACATTGTTTGCCCCTTGCTGGTGGCATATGAATGTATATCAGTTATTTGTTACATTACAAACATTTGTGAAGAATGTAAGTTGACATCATGGAACATTTTATATGCCCACCTGGCAAGTTATTGTACAAGAATTTTGTATCACTTTCTGGCAAGGTCAGTGGTTTGATGTTTGTAGCCCTCAAACCTGTTAAGCCTATGATATATAATTGACCATCCTCCACACAAGTGGACATCCAAGAACACTTTTACCTATTTGTACTGGAAATGGGTACATTGCTTTGGTTGATGCTGCAATGTACTGCTCAGTTACGTAGCTGTTACTCTCCTTACATGACCTGTACAGTTGTTTTTCATTTCCTTTCCTTTTTTGGGGGGTGTTGGCTATATATACTTGTGCATATTAATATGGAGCTATAATTTTTTACTTATTTTTCACATTGATGATGATTCTGTCATTTAGGACAGCATCAGTGGTTACACTGAAAAACTTTCAAGCAGAAAATACAAATCAATAATTTGCACTCATTTCCTCACTGTTAAGCTTACCCTCATGTGTTCTCCCCAGCAATACCCTGTGCAAATGAAGGATGACAGCACACTGGCCTTTGCACATTTTTAATGCAGTTACAGCTCCATATATGTGTGGGTAAGTGAAATACTTGATGCACATTATTGTGTCAAGTCCATAGTTGGATATTGCAGCCATCACAGTTATACAGTATTACTGAAATTACTATACACAGGACAGATTTCTTATCTTAAAGTCATATAACTACTTTTGCATTTGGAACTAAGCAGTTATTTTTTTTTTCAATCTGGTTCCACACTTACCTTGTGCATCAGGTAAGGGCAGCAAATGTTGCATCTTAACTATACTGCATTCCTGTCTATCTGGTTTTGTTGTGCAATCTTCTGTGTCATGCAGTCCATAGTAAGTCAAACAGGGTATAAAGAATATTCTTTTTCTTGGCAGAGATCTGGCAATAGCAGTAGCAGCAGCTTTATTTAAAGCCTGCTGCACATGCAACTTTCTAATGGCAGCAGCAAATATTACCATGGTTTTCTAAGTGTAATTATGACTGTCATCCAAAGAGCTTTGAATTTCAGTGCAAATGGCAACACTGAATGTACTTGGCTGCTTTATAGTTTTATGAATAGCTCTGCCATGCCAGATTGGTTAATTAGCATATTATTTGGTTATAAATGCTTTCATTAACATATTCTGCTGTTTGCCTTTGCTTGGCAGCAATGCATTAAGTGTAGAGCTGTTTAATGAATAAGAAACAGCTCATTATCATGTGCAAGGTGTGCTTCATCATGAAAACAATAGCTGCACTTAGTGTAGTTGTTAATGAATCATTTTTCCTCTCCTACAGCTAATAATATTAATTTTCTACAAGCCAAAACAGTAAAAGTGGGCCCTTTTAAGTTTATAGGTAGTTTCTAGTATGTGGTCCACTGGGCTGTTAGGAAGCCTAACCCAATTTCTCTAGAGCATTCTTTTATTATATGAAACTTCTTCAGACTTACACAGTTGGTGAATAGACGATGACAGAATTAAATCATGAACTACAGGAAGCTGTTTGTTAATAGCTCATAGCTTTAATATTCTGTGGTAAATACTAGAATCAAAGATCAAGGAATGCAAGGGTACTTAACTGCTTGATAAACTAGATTTTTATCCAGGTTCACAGTTTTCTATTTCAAAATCAGAAAATAAAAAGTAGATGAAAAAAGTTGAAATAATCTGAAAAAAAATCACACTACAAATATAACCGAATTCTGTTATTGTCATCTCAAGATTCTCAGTGTATGCTGTTCCATTTTTGCTGAATTGTTATCTTTTATGTATGATATTTCCTAAAACATAAAATAGACATATCACTGATTATATGCCTATAGCAAATGTCTACTTTTCATTGAAATTTTTGCAAGCAAAAAAAAATGAATTGCACCTTAATATAATCCCTTAACAGTGGTATTCATAAGTTCATATGTTCATAGATTAGTACTAGGCTAAGTACTCTTGTGAGTCATTTTAAGTCTAGCCAGTTACCCCATGTATTAAACCCTGCACCTTGTGTCTGTAAGGTAAACACCTTAACCATTGTGCCAACCTAACACAGTGTGTCCTTTTGTAACCAACAATGCAAAAATGCATGAAGAACATACATCTCAACCTCTTAGCACAAGAAATCTGTAGAAAGCTTAAAATAATGTAGGGACAATGGCTCACATTTTAAATATTGTGCTTCTAAACTTAGAAAGTTAATAGAAGAATAGCATATGTGTTCTAACACTCATCCATCTACCTACGTAACTGAATAAACTACTGGAAACTTCAACAAGATGTCATTATTCCCACAGGAAGGGTATCAAGGAGAGTGAGTCTCACAGATCTGATAGCTAAAGTGATTTTATCTGAACTAATCCTTTATACTCTGTTTGTTGTTAGTCCTGTCGCCCTCTGGGTCACAGGTGGGATATCAAACTTCACTCAAGCCCTCTGGATTACCTTTGTTTTTTGATTGAAGGTTAGAGGATGGCTGTGCTTCATTACAGTCTGATCTAGGAATACAGCTCCCTACAGCTGGACAGATATTATAAAGTCAAGCAATTTCCTTGTGTGTATGGCTCAGCAGGATAAATCATAGGTACATACTATGAGGCGACACATTCTTTCAAAACAAGAGGCAGTACATTACTGTTGGCCTAAAAAGCAATTTCTCACCAGAATATGCTGTAATTTACTGCATTTAGGAATATCTTAATTCAAGGTTAGGCCCCAATGAAATCTCTATCAGCCGAACTCAGAAGGAATCACGCACATTGCATCCTGTTTGTAGCACAGACAGGCTGGTGGTCACAGAGTTTAAGTTTCCACCCTTGTGAATTAGAAATATTTTAAAATGGCTAACAAAGCAATTCAACAGAAAGAGACATACAGTAACAATCTACTTTACTAGATCTGAAGACCTTAGTTGCTTTATACCACAACAAAGAGAAAATAAAGAGGCAGCATGGCCTATTGCACAACAGTATTGACATGGGAATATTTAACACCCATGGAACTTTGTGAGGGATTTACAACATGGCCTTGACAGATCTATAACTTCCTCAGATGACACTGTGTACTATTACAACAACACGACACAAGGTTCTACACTCCAAAATGCCTACATTCCAGGGGAAACAACTTGCTGATGTCAATGGCACAAGAAAAGCAATCCACCGTGAAAATTTCAACTGGACATTAACGTCAGTTTTATTCATACAAAGCTCAGATCTTAAAATGGAAATTGGGATATTTCAAAATATCAGATAAAAGTTTTGGCAAGAACCGTCCTTAAACTAAAACTCCAAAAGTGGTTATGCATTTAATAGCGTGGGAGGTGTTGACAAGAATCAGTTTCAATTTGAAAGTCTGACAATGTCTATATAATATATAGAACTTCTCTCATTTTCTTTTCAAATGGCAATCTGTATCACTTAAAATTCTTCAAAATACTGGAAGTGAAACAAATTAAAGCTTTCTGTGTTAAGACTAAACCAAAACAGAATCAACTACTGGAAAAGGAGAAATGAAAATGGGATAGCTAAAGTGATATATTGTGAAGCAAATTGACAAAATTTAAATATTTCTAGGCCATAGTAAATTAAAACAGAATCATCAATAGGAAAAAGGAGCCACAATAAGGCTATACTCTAAATCGTATCCCCTCTGTTCTCATACACTGTACTACTGAACAGCAGAAAGAATGTAGAATCAACTCCACCCCACATATGAAATGTGTCAAGATTGTAAACATCACAAACACTTGCGCAAGTCTGTTCACTATGGCCTACTGCCCTATCAAGTGTACTGAAGTGAAGCACAAACTTGCTCTATTGAAAAGAGAGAAACACAAAATATGACATTTTAAGGTGCATACTATATGGATGGGCCATTTTAAAAGGTTCTGTTTAATAAAAAAAAAAATGAGTGGACAAAAGCAAATCCACTGGATATCAGAGGTCCCTGTAACTGTGAACATTATACCAAAATGAATAACAGAAAGTTAACACTATCATCCTTTGTGTTTTAAAAATAGAATTTGAAACTACTGAGCAAAATTTATTTTATTTTATTTATTTTACATTTGTTGACTGGGAAAGTCTGACTGGGTATATGCCCATTTTTAGCGGAGGCCCGGGGAGAAAAGCTCCATATATTCAGACATATGAGATTTGCATAATATAAGAGTACAATCTAGCATATCAGATGAAAACAGAAACAGTATAATTATAGTAAAGACACAGTTCAACAGGAGAAATGACCTATATGTCAGAGTATAATATCACAAGGAAGGCGCCATATATTCAGACAAGCAAAATTTCACATAATATAAGTGTATAATCTAGCATTTCAGAGGAAAAAAAAAACAGCGTATTTATAGCAAAGACACAGTCTAACAGGTAATGACATATGTCAGAGTATAATAAGAATATAAGGTGCAAGACATTTGCCTAGTAGTATTAATTTCTCACATAGAGAAAAGAGTAAACATCGTACTGCAATCATCTGCTAGTTAAAGGCTATTAAATAGTAATGAAATACTGATAACCTGTTGACAGCTAATAGTAGAGCTGGCAACTAATTAGTGGTAAATCTCTCTTTCTTTCTGGGAAAATTAGTTGATTATGGATTCTCTTCTACTGTGAGGGGACAAAAGCAAATGCACTGAGTATTACAGGTCCTGAAATGCATTTGCTGGAAGAAAAATGCTGAGAAACATTGTTTAAAATGTTTCTGCAGGAGCAAGCCCCCTTGCACACTCTGATATGGGTACATGCCCACACCCCCTGAACATATATGCATCAACTCCACTGTCACACCAACTCATAAAAGGGGGAACGTCCTCAAAAACGGGAATCACTTCAGCAAAACTTATAGACAATAATCTATTATGGAAGAAATTCAAAAAACGCCAAAGCAGTACAAGTCAAATCGCCCAAAACACGACCTCTTTCCACACAGATGCAGGAAACAATTTTATTAAGCTTTAACAATGCTTTTCGTTCTTTACAAAAACAACTTCTTCAGATAAAAACATTTTAAAACACTGGGGTTTAAATTCCCCTCCTTCCTACCACATGTTTAAAAACAGTAATATGAGTGGCTGTCCATTTCTTGCTTAGAAAGCAAACTCCAACTCCCTTCAAATAAAACAAACAGTTCTATATTGTAAACATCAAGGAACATTAGTTGCATACATAAGCCTACTTAATAAATAAATAAAAACATTTCTAAAAAATGTTTACAAAAAATATTTTCTTTAAAAATATTGTATTGTGAAGTGTATAGTTATATACATCTGGACAAAATATGTTTTAAAGCATGTGTTTATATGTATCCAAGTAGTATAAGAAATATTAATGAAAATAAAAAGAACATTTGTTTTTAAACCGGTTTAAGCTTCTTAGTTTTAAAATACACATAATGGAACTTAGTTCATTTATCCCTGGGTAATGGCAAGCATCCAGCCTCAATTGCCGCATAAGTTCATTTTTCTCTAAAATCAATGAATCTGGCCCCCTTTTCCCCTCATTCCTAACTTGATTTCTACAAACACGTGTGTGCCATGGGGAGACACAACAAAAAGTGAAGAATGCACTTGCAAGACATGTCATGGAGTACCCACAACACCAGTTTACATTTTGGGCAATAAATCAAGCTAGGAATGAGGGGAGAGGGGGGCCAGATTCATTGATTTTAGAGAAAAAAGAAACTTATGTGGCAATTGAGGCTGGACACTTGCCATTACCCAGGGATAAACGAACTAAGTTCCATTATGTGTATTTTAAAACTAAGAAGCTTAAACCGGTAAAAAAAAAAAAAAAAAAAAAAAATGTCTTTTTATTTTTCATTAATATTTCTTATACTGCTTGGATACATACAAACACATGCTTTAAAACATATTTTGTACAGATGTATATAAATATACACTTCACAATACAATATTT